>NC_134660.1:6921195-7023317 GCF_030463565.1 Pelecanus crispus | reverse complement strand
GATCCTACGGTCCCAGGACGACCTTTTTGTGCCTCTGCCCACTGGGGATAGGGACAGCAATGAGAAGGAGGGGCTCAGCTTCCCCGCCGAGGAGACAGGCAGTGTGCAGGAGCTCTCCTGAATGCTCTGTGGGAAGAAACAAAAGATAGCAAAAAGCACCTCTGCACCAGCTAGAAGACCACAAGACCTGTGGACCCCAGCTGTTGGGACAATGCTTTCCCAAAAATGCTGTGGCGGTGTTTTCCCTTTCCGTTTTCATGCTTTTATTTCCCACCTGGTCTTCTCCTCACCCCACAACACTAAAGCTCAATGCTGTGGTTAGGACAGGTTCTCCTGGGCTCTCTGGGAAGCCACTGCACCTGCCTTGTCAGTCGCACATTCATCCCTTCCCTCCTGACGGCTTGCTTCACAGTGCTGAGCTTGTTGTGCAAAGAGAAGAGGGGTGCATGACCGTATTGGGTTTATGTAGCAAGGTTTTGGTAGCGGGGTGGTGCTGCGGAGGTGGCTTCTGTGAGAAGACACCGAAGCTGCCCCTGTGTTAGACATCGGTAGTTTGAGCCGGCTCCAAGACGGATGTGCCGCTGGCCAAGGCTGAGTCAGTCAGTGAAATCGGTAGCATCTCTGTGAAAGCGTACGGAAGGAACGGTAAAAAAGCCGTGCAGCAGCTGTGAGAGAGGAGTGCGAAAATGTGAGCAAAACAACTCTGCAGAAGTGCAGGTCGGAGAAGGAGGGGAAGTAGGCGCTCCAGGTGCTGGAGACCAGGTTCCCCTGCAGCCCGTGGCGAAGACCATGATGAGGCAGGTTGTCCCCCTGCAGACCGTGGAGAACCATGGTGGAGCAGATAGCCACGCTCCAGCCTGTGGAGGACCCACGCTGGAGCAGGTGGGTATGCCCTGAAAGAAGCCCCAGCCCTTGGAAAGCCTATGCAGGAGCAGGTTTTCTGGCAGGACCTGTGGCCCATGGGGGACCCGTGCTGAAGCAGCCCTTGAAGAACTGCAGTCTGTGGGAAAGATTCGTGCTGAGGCCGTTTGTGAAAGGACCGTATACCGTGGGAGGGACTCAGCGCTGGAGTAGGGGAAGAGTGTGAGGAGGAAAGAGCGGCAGAAACAAAGTATTATGGCCTGAGAGCAAGCCCATTCGCCATCCCTGCTGCACTGCTTGCAGAGAGGGGGTAGGAGAGTCAGGAGTGAAATTGAGTCTAGGAAGAAGGGAGGGGTGGTGGGAAGGTGTTTCTTCGGTTTGTTCTTATTTCTCCCTCTCCTTACAACTAATTAGTCGTAAATGAAATTAATTCCCCCAAGCTGAGTGTGTTTTGGCTGTGACCAAAATTGAGAAGTGATCACCGTGGCCTTGTCTCAGTCCATGAGTTTCTCTGTCATATTTTCTCCCGGTGTCCTGTGAGAAGGAGAGAGAGAGAGAGAGCAGCTCGGTGGGCACCTGGTGGCCAGCCAAAGAAAACCCACCGCAACAACAAAAGGAATAGCAGTCATTGAACTAGATTGGGGAATTCCACCCCGAGCCAGCTAGGCAGAGAAGAGTGTACTCAATGCAAGGCTGTGTTAAGAGTCACTGCAAAACAATCCCCAAACTCCCCCTCCCAGACCCAGCCCTGAGCAACATCCATCTCCCTGGGCATCTTGGGAGAGCATCTGCAGGGGAAAGGATGACACAGACGCATGGGCTGGGATGCAGCAGAACTTTAATGAGTCAAAAGAGTACAACAAGGTCGCTCTGAGTGGAGGTCCCAGTACAGGGAGCACCAGGGGCAGAAAGGAGCCCCACGGCTGTGGCAGAGATCACGCCTGGTGTCCATCTGCCTGCCCCAGAGAGGGAGCAGGGCCAGCAGGTCCTCCCTGTGCTGGCTTTGTGGGGCTCGCAGCCCGGGGCAGCACAAGAGAACAAGGAAAAATGGAGGGAAAGGAGAGGGAGGAAGAGGGGAAAGGCAGGCATGGGCCGTGCTTTCCTAGGGCGCAGGCTGGCCCCACCCTATTGCAGGGGGTGCTGGGCTTGCTGAGCCCCTCGGAAAGCAACAAGGCGATGCTCCGTCCCCAGTCCGGTACCATCTTGTGGGTCCCTGGGGGCCTTCCCCAGGGCCATCGCCAGCAGCTTTAGCAGGGGAGGCATGGTCTGCCGCGGTAGCAGCTGCCAATGCCGGAGAGGCCAAAGCCGGAGAGGCCGGAGCCCCCGGAGTTGATGGGCACTCCCGCAGAGCTGAGGATGCTGCCAACGGCAGCGGAGGTGGAGGATCCGACGGCGGTGCTCTGCGGGAAGGAGCTGAGGATGGGGCCGGGCAGGGTCACCACCACGGGAGGGGGCTCGATGACGACGGTGGAGTCCTGGCACTGCCGGACACAGGGCTCATTGCAGCTGTTGGCCAGCGGGGTCGGGCCGCAGGGCCCGCATGGAGGGCATGGCAGGCACGGGTTGTAGCAGGACATGTCTTGTGGCTGGAGGTGCACCTGTGGGAGAGGGCAGGGGACAACAAAGCACGAGGGGTGGTTGAAGAGCAGCCTGTTACCCCGCAACGAAGGAGACCCTTTCCCCCAGCCCAAATGAGCACCACGAAGAGCGACCAAGGCCAGGGAGGTCCCCACCTAGCCCATAGCTCAGGAGACAGACGCCTCAGCCAAGCCCCAACCTCTCTCCATGCCACACCTTCTGCTCCCTTCCCTCTCCCATGGCAAGCAGCCTCAAGGCCCAGGATGGGACAGAGAGGCAGGTATGCACTGAGAAGTCACGGAGGAGGTGCAGGAGGACGAGAAGAAGGAGAAGGAGGTGTAAGACAAGAAAGGGCTTCAGACTCACCTTGTTCCCAAGGAGATGGAGGCGAGAGGAGCGGGTGAGAGAGTGAGGAGAAGGCCCCGCTTTTATACTGCACCCGCACCGCCTCAGGCCCACAGTCACTGCACGCGGGCAGTAATTTTCCAACAGACTCACCTCCAAAGAAACATATCCTACCTAATGGCACGGGTTGTGTTTTGGTTTCCGTCAACGCCGTCATTTCACTTCCTCATTTCTGAACATGCCTGGTGTGCGATGCCGGCTCCTTTTGCGTGCCAGTAAGAGATCCCAAGGATATCCCAGTCAGAATTGTGTCAGCATGGGCAGAAGCCAAGCCCCAAGTGGTGGAGGGGTCTTGTGCAGGCAGGGGAAGTTGACCTGGGGCAGTGAAGTGCGATTGTTTGCAACTCCCTTTGCAGGAAGAGGCCCAGCTCTGCCCGGCGCTGCCCACGGCAGCGGAGCACCCAAAGGCCCCTCTCTTTAAGGACGTGCCACGTGCTTCTCTCTCCTCCCTCTCTCTGAGCTCGCTCCGATGGTCCCTAGCTGTGGCAGCTCCAGGCAGCCAGGTTGTGCCAATGGTTTCAGCTGTCTTCCTCTCGCTGTCCTTTGGTCTGGGGAGAACATCTGCCAGGCTGTCTGGGTATGCAGGGTTGGGGTTAGGAAAGCCAAAGGCCACCTGGCGTTGAATCACGCAAAGCATGCGGAGGGCAACAAGAAGGTCTTCTTCCAGGTCGGTCAGCTACGAGGCTTGGTCAAAGACAGCTGCAGCGCTGAACGGAAGAGGGCAGGGGTTACAGGAAAGGTGGAGGTACTCCGAGGGTTCTTGGCCGTGGTCTTTCCTGGTAGGATTTACTGTCGAGAGAAGACTTTCCCACAGTAGAGGAGGATCAGCCCTAGGAACATTGAAACAGATTGGACTGACCTGAGTACATGTGACCAGATGCCAAGCACCCAAGGGAGTTGCAGAAAACTCCTCCCCACTGTGTGGGCCTCATCTCTGGGTCTCAGGCGCTGCATCTTCTCCTGGCATTAGCGCTTCAGCATGCCTTCTTTCCCATGCCCCAAAGGCCTCCTCGGCCAGGAGCACAACCCAGCACCATTGCGGAGGCAAGGAAACTTGCCCAGACTCCCCAGCCAGCGAGGGCTGTCAGGACCGTGCAGTGCCACGTGCCTGCGGATGCTCAGGGAGGGGCTGTGCTCAGAAGGGCCCTGGGTACAAGAACAGCTCTCAGACTACATCAGGGAGGTGATGCACTTCCCTGCCCTGCAGACACGGAGGCAGCTGGGACGCGTCGCAGGAGGGCAAGGGAATGCCTTCAGTAGGCAAGCTTCCTGGGACAGACTCTCCCTAGCCGTGGCGAGTCACAGTCTAATTTTGGATTGGCCGTGTGTCAGCCTTTTGGCGTGAGGCCAAGCCAGGAGGGCGTGCGGTCTGCAGGCCCATGTCCCATGCATGGCTGAGTTCCCCTCTGGCCAGGGCAGCTCCATCCATAACCCTGGAAAACTGGTCTGAGTACTGGGCCGTACCCTTGTACACAGCTCCAGGCAGCCCCAGCGGCCATTGCCCTTGGGATGACCTTCTTGCTGGCACTCCCACAGCTTCAGGAGCTCACAGGATGGTCAGCGTGTTTTGCAAAAGTGTCTCCTGCTGGTCAGGGTCCAAAGCGTGTGGGCAACGTGCGTGGTGGTGTGAGGAGAATGGGAGGAACAAGGTGCTGTCCCGAGCCCCAACACACTCCCCTGGTAGTGAGGAGGGACCCAACTCCACGGGGCTTGTTGAGCAATCATGGCATTCGTGAGGGCAATGTTGGTGGGACGCTATGTGCACCTTCCTGTAATGGGGGTGGAAAACAACCTCACAGAGTTCCCCAGAAACATACCGCTGCCTGCACAGAGCCCTCCGGCACTCGGAGCACATCTGCCTGTACCGATGTGTTCCTACCTGGGATACATTGGAGCCTTTCATCTCGATACTTGAAAGGAGCGTCTGAGGCCTAAAGGGCATGTCAAAAAATGAGGAAACGTAACGGCAGCTTTGACGAAACCCAAATCCCCACCTGTGCCATTAGGTAGGATAGTTTGCTTTGGAGGTGAGTGTGCTGGAAAATTGCTGCCCGCGTGCAGTGACTGTGGGCCTGGGGCGGTGCAGGAGCAGTATAAAAGCGGGCCCTTCTCCTCACTCTCTCATCCACTCCTCTTGCCTCCATCTCCTTGGGAACAAGGTGAGTCCGAAGCCCTTTCTGCTCTTCCTGCTCGTCCTCCTTCGCCTCATCCTCCTCTAGGATTTCTCAACACAAAACTGTCGTTTTGTCTGAGGCTGGGTCATGGTGCTGCTTGTCATGGGAGAAGGAAAGGGGTGGAAGGTGTGGCATGGAGAGAAGCTGGGGCTTGGCTGAGGTGTGTCCTGAGCTATGGGCTAGGAAGGGATCTTCCTGGGCTCGGTTGCTATTGGCAGGGCTCTCTTGGGCTGAAGGAAAGGACAAGCCCTGGGCCTCCCAACAACACCTCCAGCTCTCGGCTCCAGCTCATGCTTTTTCTCCCTCGTGTTGGAGTGACAGGCTGCTCCTCACGCACCGCTCATGCTTTGCTTCTCCTGCCCTCTCCCCCAGGCGCACCTCCAGCCACAAGACATGTCCTGCTACAACCCGTGCCTGCCCTGCGGGCCCTGCGGCCCGACCCCGCTGGCCAACAGCTGCAATGAGCCCTGTGTCCGGCAGTGCCAGGACTCCACCGTCGTCATCGAGCCCTCCCCCGTGGTGGTGACCCTGCCCGGCCCCATCCTCAGCTCCTTCCCGCAGAGCACCGCCGTCGGATCCTCCACCTCCGCTGCCGTTGGCAGCATCCTCAGCTCTGCGGGAGTGCCCATCAACTCCGGGGGCTCCGGCCTCTCCGGCTTTGGCCTCTCCGGCATTGGCAGCTGCTACCGCGGCAGACCATGCCTCCCCTGCTAAAGCTGCTGGCGATAGCCCTGGGGAAGGCCCCCAGGGACCCACAAGATGGTACCGGACTGGGGACGGAGCATCGGCTTGCTGCTTTTCCGAGGGGCTCAGCACGCCCAGCACCCCTTGCATAAAGACGGGACCGGCCTGGGCTCTCAGAGAGCACGGCCCATGCCTGCCTTTCCCCTCTTCCTCCCTCTCCTTTCCCTGCAGTGCCCTTGTTCTCTTGTGCTGCCCCGGGCTGTGAGCCCCACAAAGCCAGCACAGGGAGGACCTGCTGGCCCTGCTCCCTCTCTGGGGCAGGCAGATGGACACCAGGCGTGATCTCTGCCACAGCCACGGGGCACAGGCTTTTATCTGTCCCTGGTTCTCCCTGTGCTGGAGCCTCCACTCACAGTGACCTCATTTCCCTCCTTTGACTCATTAAAGTGCTGCTGCATCCCAGCCTGTGCCTTTGTGTCGTCCTTTCCCCTGCAGATGCTCTCCCAGGATGCCCGGGGAGACGGATGTTGCTCAGTGGTGGTTCTATGAGGAGGTGGCTGACTATGTTGGTGCAGAGATTGTTAAGAGAATGTTTGTTGCCTCTGCGTAGCCCTTCTCTTTGTGGACATTCCTGACATACACGCTCTGGAGGAACGGAGTTGCTGTGGGGATGTTAGGGGGTGCATGGTAGACGTGGTGACTCTTCACAATTCCCCAAAGGAGGGTAGGGTAGGACATAGTGCAGCTTGCTCCCGTTGGTCACTGTCACCTGCATGCGAGGAAGGCATTTTTGACTCTTCCAGAGCCCCTGACCATCAGTCCCGGCTTTGTTGTGCCTCTGCCCAGACGTGCTCTCTTGGCTGTGGTGCGTGTCCCGTGGAAGAAGCGAACGGCCACATCTGAACTCGGCTGAGGAGTCTGGGCTGCGGGAGGCCCCGTAAGCTGAGGAGAGGGCAGTCGGCAATTCCTCTTGCCCTGGCTGCCACAGTTCTGGGGCAGGAGGCTCAAGCAGAAAATGGCCCCAGAGGACAGCAGGAGAGGGAATGGGGGCACCAGGCTGTACTGGATCTGGCCGGGATGGAGGCCGTTTTCTTCATAGCAGCCCGTATGGTGCTGTGTTTGAAATGTGTAGGTTACACAGCAAAGCTTTAGCTGTTGCTGGGCAGTCCTTGCACAGCACCAAGGCCATCTCTCTTCCTCACTCTGCCCCCTTGAAGAGCAAACTAGGTGTGGGTAAGAGCCAGGGAGGGGACCCGATTTGACCAAAAGGCTACTCCATGCCATATAACATCATGGTCAGCAATAAAACTGTGGGCAGTCTTTCCAAAGTAGCCCTTGTTCAGAGACTGGCTGGGCATCGGTCTGCTGGTGCTGATTGGCAGCTGGCTTGGTAGCAACCAACCCTGTCTCCCCACACACCCTTCAGCCCCTGACAAGCAGCAGCCCAAAAGCAGGGCCAGGGAAAGGTGCTTTTGTGGTAGCCCCATCAAAACAGGTGCGACTCCCAGCACTGTTCCCGGACACCGAGGACCGGCATCGACAACCTGGGCTATATGAGCAGGCGTGTAGCCAGGAGATTGATGGGAGCGACGCTTCTGCTCTGCTCAGCACTCACCTGATGGCATCCAGAACACTGTGGCGAGTTTTGGGCTGTAACGCAAGAAAGACCTCGACCAAGTGGAACACGTTCGGCAGAGGGTGGCCAGGATGGCGAGGAGAGTCAAGCAGTGAAAGAGGTTGCCTGGGGGTGTTGTCCAGTCACCCTCCTTGGACGCTCATGGCTGACTGAGCTTGGAGCAAGGGGTTGGGCCCAATGACTTCTGGAGGTCCTTTGCAACTTGGTTATGCCATGCATGATCCTACGGTCCCAGGACGACCTTTTTGTGCCTCTGCCCACTGGGGATAGGGACAGCAATGAGAAGGAGGGGCTCAGCTTCCCCGCCGAGGAGACAGGCAGTGTGCAGGAGCTCTCCTGAATGCTCTGTGGGAAGAAACAAAAGATAGCAAAAAGCACCTCTGCACCAGCTAGAAGACCACAAGACCTGTGGACCCCAGCTGTTGGGACAATGCTTTCCCAAAAATGCTGTGGCGGTGTTTTCCCTTTCCGTTTTCATGCTTTTATTTCCCACCTGGTCTTCTCCTCACCCCACAACACTAAAGCTCAATGCTGTGGTTAGGACAGGTTCTCCTGGGCTCTCTGGGAAGCCACTGCACCTGCCTTGTCAGTCGCACATTCATCCCTTCCCTCCTGACGGCTTGCTTCACAGTGCTGAGCTTGTTGTGCAAAGAGAAGAGGGGTGCATGACCGTATTGGGTTTATGTAGCAAGGTTTTGGTAGCGGGGTGGTGCTGCGGAGGTGGCTTCTGTGAGAAGACACCGAAGCTGCCCCTGTGTTAGACATCGGTAGTTTGAGCCGGCTCCAAGACGGATGTGCCGCTGGCCAAGGCTGAGTCAGTCAGTGAAATCGGTAGCATCTCTGTGAAAGCGTACGGAAGGAACGGTAAAAAAGCCGTGCAGCAGCTGTGAGAGAGGAGTGCGAAAATGTGAGCAAAACAACTCTGCAGAAGTGCAGGTCGGAGAAGGAGGGGAAGTAGGCGCTCCAGGTGCTGGAGACCAGGTTCCCCTGCAGCCCGTGGCGAAGACCATGATGAGGCAGGTTGTCCCCCTGCAGACCGTGGAGAACCATGGTGGAGCAGATAGCCACGCTCCAGCCTGTGGAGGACCCACGCTGGAGCAGGTGGGTATGCCCTGAAAGAAGCCCCAGCCCTTGGAAAGCCTATGCAGGAGCAGGTTTTCTGGCAGGACCTGTGGCCCATGGGGGACCCGTGCTGAAGCAGCCCTTGAAGAACTGCAGTCTGTGGGAAAGATTCGTGCTGAGGCCGTTTGTGAAAGGACCGTATACCGTGGGAGGGACTCAGCGCTGGAGTAGGGGAAGAGTGTGAGGAGGAAAGAGCGGCAGAAACAAAGTATTATGGCCTGAGAGCAAGCCCATTCGCCATCCCTGCTGCACTGCTTGCAGAGAGGGGGTAGGAGAGTCAGGAGTGAAATTGAGTCTAGGAAGAAGGGAGGGGTGGTGGGAAGGTGTTTCTTCGGTTTGTTCTTATTTCTCCCTCTCCTTACAACTAATTAGTCGTAAATGAAATTAATTCCCCCAAGCTGAGTGTGTTTTGGCTGTGACCAAAATTGAGAAGTGATCACCGTGGCCTTGTCTCAGTCCATGAGTTTCTCTGTCATATTTTCTCCCGGTGTCCTGTGAGAAGGAGAGAGAGAGAGAGAGCAGCTCGGTGGGCACCTGGTGGCCAGCCAAAGAAAACCCACCGCAACAACAAAAGGAATAGCAGTCATTGAACTAGATTGGGGAATTCCACCCCGAGCCAGCTAGGCAGAGAAGAGTGTACTCAATGCAAGGCTGTGTTAAGAGTCACTGCAAAACAATCCCCAAACTCCCCCTCCCAGACCCAGCCCTGAGCAACATCCATCTCCCTGGGCATCTTGGGAGAGCATCTGCAGGGGAAAGGATGACACAGACGCATGGGCTGGGATGCAGCAGAACTTTAATGAGTCAAAAGAGTACAACAAGGTCGCTCTGAGTGGAGGTCCCAGTACAGGGAGCACCAGGGGCAGAAAGGAGCCCCACGGCTGTGGCAGAGATCACGCCTGGTGTCCATCTGCCTGCCCCAGAGAGGGAGCAGGGCCAGCAGGTCCTCCCTGTGCTGGCTTTGTGGGTCTCGCAGCCCGGGGCAGCACAAGAGAACAAGGAAAAATGGAGGGAAAGGAGAGGGAGGAAGAGGGGAAAGGCAGGCATGGGCCGTGCTTTCCTAGGGCGCAGGCTGGCCCCACCCTATTGCAGGGGGTGCTGGGCTTGCTGAGCCCCTCGGAAAGCAACAAGGCGATGCTCCGTCCCCAGTCCGGTACCATCTTGTGGGTCCCTGGGGGCCTTCCCCAGGGCCATCGCCAGCAGCTTTAGCAGGGGAGGCATGGTCTGCCGCGGTAGCAGCTGCCAATGCCGGAGAGGCCAAAGCCGGAGAGGCCGGAGCCCCCGGAGTTGATGGGCACTCCCGCAGAGCTGAGGATGCTGCCAACGGCAGCGGAGGTGGAGGATCCGACGGCGGTGCTCTGCGGGAAGGAGCTGAGGATGGGGCCGGGCAGGGTCACCACCACGGGAGGGGGCTCGATGACGACGGTGGAGTCCTGGCACTGCCGGACACAGGGCTCATTGCAGCTGTTGGCCAGCGGGGTCGGGCCGCAGGGCCCGCATGGAGGGCATGGCAGGCACGGGTTGTAGCAGGACATGTCTTGTGGCTGGAGGTGCACCTGTGGGAGAGGGCAGGGGACAACAAAGCACGAGGGGTGGTTGAAGAGCAGCCTGTTACCCCGCAACGAAGGAGACCCTTTCCCCCAGCCCAAATGAGCACCACGAAGAGCGACCAAGGCCAGGGAGGTCCCCACCTAGCCCATAGCTCAGGAGACAGACGCCTCAGCCAAGCCCCAACCTCTCTCCATGCCACACCTTCTGCTCCCTTCCCTCTCCCATGGCAAGCAGCCTCAAGGCCCAGGATGGGACAGAGAGGCAGGTATGCACTGAGAAGTCACGGAGGAGGTGCAGGAGGACGAGAAGAAGGAGAAGGAGGTGTAAGACAAGAAAGGGCTTCAGACTCACCTTGTTCCCAAGGAGATGGAGGCGAGAGGAGCGGGTGAGAGAGTGAGGAGAAGGCCCCGCTTTTATACTGCACCCGCACCGCCTCAGGCCCACAGTCACTGCACGCGGGCAGTAATTTTCCAACAGACTCACCTCCAAAGAAACATATCCTACCTAATGGCACGGGTTGTGTTTTGGTTTCCGTCAACGCCGTCATTTCACTTCCTCATTTCTGAACATGCCTGGTGTGCGATGCCGGCTCCTTTTGCGTGCCAGTAAGAGATCCCAAGGATATCCCAGTCAGAATTGTGTCAGCATGGGCAGAAGCCAAGCCCCAAGTGGTGGAGGGGTCTTGTGCAGGCAGGGGAAGTTGACCTGGGGCAGTGAAGTGCGATTGTTTGCAACTCCCTTTGCAGGAAGAGGCCCAGCTCTGCCCGGCGCTGCCCACGGCAGCGGAGCACCCAAAGGCCCCTCTCTTTAAGGACGTGCCACGTGCTTCTCTCTCCTCCCTCTCTCTGAGCTCGCTCCGATGGTCCCTAGCTGTGGCAGCTCCAGGCAGCCAGGTTGTGCCAATGGTTTCAGCTGTCTTCCTCTCGCTGTCCTTTGGTCTGGGGAGAACATCTGCCAGGCTGTCTGGGTATGCAGGGTTGGGGTTAGGAAAGCCAAAGGCCACCTGGCGTTGAATCACGCAAAGCATGCGGAGGGCAACAAGAAGGTCTTCTTCCAGGTCGGTCAGCTACGAGGCTTGGTCAAAGACAGCTGCAGCGCTGAACGGAAGAGGGCAGGGGTTACAGGAAAGGTGGAGGTACTCCGAGGGTTCTTGGCCGTGGTCTTTCCTGGTAGGATTTACTGTCGAGAGAAGACTTTCCCACAGTAGAGGAGGATCAGCCCTAGGAACATTGAAACAGATTGGACTGACCTGAGTACATGTGACCAGATGCCAAGCACCCAAGGGAGAGCACCCAAGGGAGTTGCAGAAAACTCCTCCCCACTGTGTGGGCCTCATCTCTGGGTCTCAGGCGCTGCATCTTCTCCTGGCATTAGCGCTTCAGCATGCCTTCTTTCCCATGCCCCAAAGGCCTCCTCGGCCAGGAGCACGACCCAGCACCATTGCGGAGGCAAGGAAACTTGCCCAGACTCCCCAGCCAGCGAGGGCTGTCAGGACCGTGCAGTGCCACGTGCCTGCGGATGCTCAGGGAGGGGCTGTGCTCAGAAGGGCCCTGGGTACAAGAACAGCTCTCAGACTACATCAGGGAGGTGATGCACTTCCCTGCCCTGCAGACACGGAGGCAGCTGGGACGCGTCGCAGGAGGGCAAGGGAATGCCTTCAGTAGGCAAGCTTCCTGGGACAGACTCTCCCTAGCCGTGGCGAGTCACAGTCTAATTTTGGATTGGCCGTGTGTCAGCCTTTTGGCGTGAGGCCAAGCCAGGAGGGCGTGCGGTCTGCAGGCCCATGTCCCATGCATGGCTGAGTTCCCCTCTGGCCAGGGCAGCTCCATCCATAACCCTGGAAAACTGGTCTGAGTACTGGGCCGTACCCTTGTACACAGCTCCAGGCAGCCCCAGCGGCCATTGCCCTTGGGATGACCTTCTTGCTGGCACTCCCACAGCTTCAGGAGCTCACAGGATGGTCAGCGTGTTTTGCAAAAGTGTCTCCTGCTGGTCAGGGTCCAAAGCGTGTGGGCAACGTGCGTGGTGGTGTGAGGAGAATGGGAGGAACAAGGTGCTGTCCCGAGCCCCAACACACTCCCCTGGTAGTGAGGAGGGACCCAACTCCACGGGGCTTGTTGAGCAATCATGGCATTCGTGAGGGCAATGTTGGTGGGACGCTATGTGCACCTTCCTGTAATGGGGGTGGAAAACAACCTCACAGAGTTCCCCAGAAACATACCGCTGCCTGCACAGAGCCCTCCAGCACTCGGAGCACATCTGCCTGTACCGATGTGTTCCTACCTGGGATACATTGGAGCCTTTCATCTCGATACTTGAAAGGAGCGTCTGAGGCCTAAAGGGCATGTCAAAAAATGAGGAAACGTAACGGCAGCTTTGACGAAACCCAAATCCTCACCTGTGCCATTGCTTTGGAGGTGAGTGTGCTGGAAAATTGCTGCCCGCGTGCAGTGACTGTGGGCCTGGGGCGGTGCAGGAGCAGTATAAAAGCGGGCCCTTCTCCTCACTCTCTCATCCGCTCCTCTTGCCTCCATCTCCTTGGGAACAAGGTGAGTCCGAAGCCCTTTCTGCTCTTCCTGCTCGTCCTCCTTCGCCTCATCCTCCTCTAGGATTTCTCAACACAAAACTGTCGTTTTGTCTGAGGCTGGGTCATGGTGCTGCTTGTCATGGGAGAAGGAAAGGGGTGGAAGGTGTGGCATGGAGAGAAGCTGGGGCTTGGCTGAGGTGTGTCCTGAGCTATGGGCTAGGAAGGGATCTTCCTGGGCTCGGTTGCTATTGGCAGGGCTCTCTTGGGCTGAAGGAAAGGACAAGCCCTGGGCCTCCCGACAACACCTCCAGCTCTCGGCTCCAGCTCATGCTTTCTCTCCCTCGTGTTGGAGTGACAGGCTGCTCCTCACGCACCGCTCATGCTTTGCTTCTCCTGCCCTCTCCCCCAGGCGCACCTCCAGCCACAAGACATGTCCTGCTACAACCCGTGCCTGCCCTGCCGGCCCTGCGGCCCGACCCCGCTGGCCAACAGCTGCAATGAGCCCTGTGTCCGGCAGTGCCAGGACTCCACCGTCGTCATCGAGCCCTCCCCCGTGGTGGTGACCCTGCCCGGCCCCATCCTCAGCTCCTTCCCGCAGAGCACCGCCGTCGGATCCTCCACCTCCGCTGCCGTTGGCAGCATCCTCAGCTCTGCGGGAGTGCCCATCAACTCCGGGGGCTCCGGCCTCTCCGGCTTTGGCCTCTCCGGCATTGGCAGCTGCTACCGCGGCAGACCATGCCTCCCCTGCTAAAGCTGCTGGCGATAGCCCTGGGGAAGGCCCCCAGGGACCCACAAGATGGTACCGGACTGGGGACGGAGCATCGGCTTGCTGCTTTTCCGAGGGGCTCAGCACGCCCAGCACCCCTTGCATAAAGACGGGACCGGCCTGGGCTCTCAGAGAGCACGGCCCATGCCTGCCTTTCCCCTCTTCCTCCCTCTCCTTTCCCTGCAGTGCCCTTGTTCTCTTGTGCTGCCCCGGGCTGTGAGCCCCACAAAGCCAGCACAGGGAGGACCTGCTGGCCCTGCTCCCTCTCTGGGGCAGGCAGATGGACACCAGGCGTGATCTCTGCCACAGCCACGGGGCACAGGCTTTTATCTGTCCCTGGTTCTCCCTGTGCTGGAGCCTCCACTCACAGTGACCTCATTTCCCTCCTTTGACTCATTAAAGTGCTGCTGCATCCCAGCCTGTGCCTTTGTGTCGTCCTTTCCCCTGCAGATGCTCTCCCAGGATGCCCGGGGAGACGGATGTTGCTCAGTGGTGGTTCTATGAGGAGGTGGCTGACTATGTTGGTGCAGAGATTGTTAAGAGAATGTTTGTTGCCTCTGCGTAGCCCTTCTCTTTGTGGACATTCCTGACATACACGCTCTGGAGGAACGGAGTTGCTGTGGGGATGTTAGGGGGTGCATGGTAGACGTGGTGACTCTTCACAATTCCCCAAAGGAGGGTAGGGTAGGACATAGTGCAGCTTGCTCCCGTTGGTCACTGTCACCTGCATGCGAGGAAGGCATTTTTGACTCTTCCAGAGCCCCTGACCATCAGTCCCGGCTTTGTTGTGCCTCTGCCCAGACGTGCTCTCTTGGCTGTGGTGCGTGTCCCGTGGAAGAAGCGAACGGCCACATCTGAACTCGGCTGAGGAGTCTGGGCTGCGGGAGGCCCCGTAAGCTGAGGAGAGGGCAGTCGGCAATTCCTCTTGCCCTGGCTGCCACAGTTCTGGGGCAGGAGGCTCAAGCAGAAAATGGCCCCAGAGGACAGCAGGAGAGGGAATGGGGGCACCAGGCTGTACTGGATCTGGCCGGGATGGAGGCCGTTTTCTTCATAGCAGCCCGTATGGTGCTGTGTTTGAAATGTGTAGGTTACACAGCAAAGCTTTAGCTGTTGCTGGGCAGTCCTTGCACAGCACCAAGGCCATCTCTCTTCCTCACTCTGCCCCCTTGAAGAGCAAACTAGGTGTGGGTAAGAGCCAGGGAGGGGACCCGATTTGACCAAAAGGCTACTCCATGCCATATAACATCATGGTCAGCAATAAAACTGTGGGCAGTCTTTCCAAAGTAGCCCTTGTTCAGAGACTGGCTGGGCATCGGTCTGCTGGTGCTGATTGGCAGCTGGCTTGGTAGCAACCAACCCTGTCTCCCCACACACCCTTCAGCCCCTGACAAGCAGCAGCCCAAAAGCAGGGCCAGGGAAAGGTGCTTTTGTGGTAGCCCCATCAAAACAGGTGCGACTCCCAGCACTGTTCCCGGACACCGAGGACCGGCATCGACAACCTGGGCTATATGAGCAGGCGTGTAGCCAGGAGATTGATGGGAGCGACGCTTCTGCTCTGCTCAGCACTCACCTGATGGCATCTAGAACACTGTGGCGAGTTTTGGGCTGTAACGCAAGAAAGACCTCGACCAAGTGGAACACGTTCGGCAGAGGGTGGCCAGGATGGCGAGGAGAGTCAAGCAGTGAAAGAGGTTGCCTGGGGGTGTTGTCCAGTCACCCTCCTTGGACGCTCATGGCTGACTGAGCTTGGAGCAAGGGGTTGGGCCCAATGACTTCTGGAGGTCCTTTGCAACTTGGTTATGCCATGCATGATCCTACGGTCCCAGGACGACCTTTTTGTGCCTCTGCCCACTGGGGATAGGGACAGCAATGAGAAGGAGGGGCTCAGCTTCCCCGCCGAGGAGACAGGCAGTGTGCAGGAGCTCTCCTGAATGCTCTGTGGGAAGAAACAAAAGATAGCAAAAAGCACCTCTGCACCAGCTAGAAGACCACAAGACCTGTGGACCCCAGCTGTTGGGACAATGCTTTCCCAAAAATGCTGTGGCGGTGTTTTCCCTTTCCGTTTTCATGCTTTTATTTCCCACCTGGTCTTCTCCTCACCCCACAACACTAAAGCTCAATGCTGTGGTTAGGACAGGTTCTCCTGGGCTCTCTGGGAAGCCACTGCACCTGCCTTGTCAGTCGCACATTCATCCCTTCCCTCCTGACGGCTTGCTTCACAGTGCTGAGCTTGTTGTGCAAAGAGAAGAGGGGTGCATGACCGTATTGGGTTTATGTAGCAAGGTTTTGGTAGCGGGGTGGTGCTGCGGAGGTGGCTTCTGTGAGAAGACACCGAAGCTGCCCCTGTGTTAGACATCGGTAGTTTGAGCCGGCTCCAAGACGGATGTGCCGCTGGCCAAGGCTGAGTCAGTCAGTGAAATCGGTAGCATCTCTGTGAAAGCGTACGGAAGGAACGGTAAAAAAGCCGTGCAGCAGCTGTGAGAGAGGAATGCGAAAATGTGAGCAAAACAACTCTGCAGAAGTGCAGGTCGGAGAAGGAGGGGAAGTAGGCGCTCCAGGTGCTGGAGACCAGGTTCCCCTGCAGCCCGTGGCGAAGACCATGATGAGGCAGGTTGTCCCCCTGCAGACCGTGGAGAACCATGGTGGAGCAGATAGCCACGCTCCAGCCTGTGGAGGACCCACGCTGGAGCAGGTGGGTATGCCCTGAAAGAAGCCCCAGCCCTTGGAAAGCCTATGCAGGAGCAGGTTTTCTGGCAGGACCTGTGGCCCATGGGGGACCCGTGCTGAAGCAGCCCTTGAAGAACTGCAGTCTGTGGGAAAGATTTGTGCTGAGGCCGTTTGTGAAGGACCGTATACCGTGGGAGGGACTCAGCGCTGGAGTAGGGGAAGAGTGTGAGGAGGAAAGAGCGGCAGAAACAAAGTATTATGGCCTGAGAGCAAGCCCATTCGCCATCCCTGCTGCACTGCTTGCAGAGAGGGGGTAGGAGAGTCAGGAGTGAAATTGAGTCTAGGAAGAAGGGAGGGGTGGTGGGAAGGTGTTTCTTCGGTTTGTTCTTATTTCTCCCTCTCCTTACAACTAATTAGTCGTAAATGAAATTAATTCCCCCAAGCTGAGTGTGTTTTGGCTGTGACCAAAATTGAGAAGTGATCACCGTGGCCTTGTCTCAGTCCATGAGTTTCTCTGTCATATTTTCTCCCGGTGTCCTGTGAGAAGGAGAGAGAGAGAGAGAGCAGCTCGGTGGGCACCTGGTGGCCAGCCAAAGAAAACCCACCGCAACAACAAAAGGAATAGCAGTCATTGAACTAGATTGGGGAATTCCACCCCGAGCCAGCTAGGCAGAGAAGAGTGTACTCAATGCAAGGCTGTGTTAAGAGTCACTGCAAAACAATCCCCAAACTCCCCCTCCCAGACCCAGCCCTGAGCAACATCCATCTCCCTGGGCATCTTGGGAGAGCATCTGCAGGGGAAAGGATGACACAGACGCATGGGCTGGGATGCAGCAGAACTTTAATGAGTCAAAAGAGTACAACAAGGTCGCTCTGAGTGGAGGTCCCAGTACAGGGAGCACCAGGGGCAGAAAGGAGCCCCACGGCTGTGGCAGAGATGACGCCTGGTGTCCATCTGCCTGCCCCAGAGAGGGAGCAGGGCCAGCAGGTCCTCCCTGTGCTGGCTTTGTGGGGCTCGCAGCCCGGGGCAGCACAAGAGAACAAGGAAAAATGGAGGGAAAGGAGAGGGAGGAAGAGGGGAAAGGCAGGCATGGGCCGTGCTTTCCTAGGGCGCAGGCTGGCCCCACCCTATTGCAGGGGGTGCTGGGCTTGCTGAGCCCCTCGGAAAGCAACAAGGCGATGCTCCGTCCCCAGTCCGGCACCATCTTGTGGGTCCCTGGGGGCCTTCCCCAGGGCCATCGCCAGCAGCTTTAGCAGGGGAGGCATGGTCTGCCGCGGGTAGCAGCTGCCAATGCCGGAGAGGCCAAAGCCGGAGAGGCCGGAGCCCCCGGAGTTGATGGGCACTCCCGCAGAGCTGAGGATGCTGCCAACGGCAGCGGAGGTGGAGGATCCGACGGCGGTGCTCTGCGGGAAGGAGCTGAGGATGGGGCCGGGCAGGGTCACCACCACGGGAGGGGGCTCGATGACGACGGTGGAGTCCTGGCACTGCCGGACACAGGGCTCATTGCAGCTGTTGGCCAGTGGGGTCGGACCACAGGGCCCGCATGGAGGGCATGGCAGGCACGGGTTGTAGCAGGACATGTCTTGTGGCTGGAGGTGCACCTGTGGGAGAGGGCAGGGGACAACAAAGCACGGGGGGTGGTTGAAGAGCAGCCTGTTACCCCGCAACGAAGGAGACCCTTTCCCCCAGCCCAAATGAGCACCACGAAGAGCGACCAAGGCCAGGGAGGTCCCCACCTAGCCCATAGCTCAGGAGACAGACGCCTCAGCCAAGCCCCAACCTCTCTCCGTGCCACACCTTCTGCTCCCTTCCCTCTCCCATGGCAAGCAACCTCAAGGCCCAGGATGGGACAGAGAGGCAGGTATGCACTGAGAAGTCACGGAGGAGGTGCAGGAGGACGAGAAGAAGGAGAAGGAGGTGTAAGACAAGAAAGGGCTTCAGACTCACCTTGTTCCCAAGGAGATGGAGGCGAGAGGAGCGGGTGAGAGAGTGAGGAGAAGGCCCCGCTTTTATACTGCACCCGCACTGCCTCAGGCCCACAGTCACTGCACGCGGGCAGTAATTTTCCAACAGACTCACCTCCAAAGAAACACATCCTACCTAATGGCACGGGTTGTGTTTTGGTTTCCGTCAACGCCGTCATTTCACTTCCTCATTTCTGAACATGCCTGGTGTGCGATGCCGGCTCCTTTTGCGTGCCAGTAAGAGATCCCAAGGATATCCCAGTCAGAATTGTGTCAGCATGGGCAGAAGCCAAGCCCCAAGTGGTGGAGGGGTCTTGTGCAGGCAGGGGAAGTTGACCTGGGGCAGTGAAGTGCGATTGTTTGCAACTCCCTTTGCAGGAAGAGGCCCAGCTCTGCCCGGCGCTGCCCACGGCAGCGGAGCACCCAAAGGCCCCTCTCTTTAAGGACGTGCCACGTGCTTCTCTCTCCTCCCTCTCTCTGAGCTCGCTCCGATGGTCCCTAGCTGTGGCAGCTCCAGGCAGCCAGGTTGTGCCAATGGTTTCAGCTGTCTTCCTCTCGCTGTCCTTTGGTCTGGGGAGAACATCTGCCAGGCTGTCTGGGTATGCAGGGTTGGGGTTAGGAAAGCCAAAGGCCACCTGGCGTTGAATCACGCAAAGCATGTGGAGGGCAACAAGAAGGTCTTCTTCCAGGTCGGTCAGCTACGAGGCTTGGTCAAAGACAGCTGCAGCGCTGAACGGAAGAGGGCAGGGGTTACAGGAAAGGTGGAGGTACTCCGAGGGTTCTTGGCCGTGGTCTTTCCTGGTAGGATTTACTGTCGAGAGAAGACTTTCCCACAGTAGAGGAGGATCAGCCCTAGGAACATTGAAACAGATTGGACTGACCTGAGTACATGTGACCAGATGCCAAGCACCCAAGGGAGTTGCAGAAAACTCCTCCCCACTGTGTGGGCCTCATCTCTGGGTCTCAGGCGCTGCATCTTCTCCTGGCATTAGCGCTTCAGCATGCCTTCTTTCCCATGCCCCAAAGGCCTCCTCGGCCAGGAGCACAACCCAGCACCATTGCGGAGGCAAGGAAACTTGCCCAGACTCCCCAGCCAGCGAGGGCTGTCAGGACCGTGCAGTGCCACGTGCCTGCGGATGCTCAGGGAGGGGCTGTGCTCAGAAGGGCCCTGGGTACAAGAACAGCTCTCAGACTACATCAGGGAGGTGATGCACTTCCCTGCCCTGCAGACACGGAGGCAGCTGGGACGCGTCGCAGGAGGGCAAGGGAATGCCTTCAGTAGGCAAGCTTCCTGGGACAGACTCTCCCTAGCCGTGGCGAGTCACAGTCTAATTTTGGATTGGCCGTGTGTCAGCCTTTTGGCGTGAGGCCAAGCCAGGAGGGCGTGCGGTCTGCAGGCCCATGTCCCATGCATGGCTGAGTTCCCCTCTGGCCAGGGCAGCTCCATCCATAACCCTGGAAAACTGGTCTGAGTACTGGGCCGTACCCTTGTACACAGCTCCAGGCAGCCCCAGCGGCCATTGCCCTTGGGATGACCTTCTTGCTGGCACTCCCACAGCTTCAGGAGCTCACAGGATGGTCAGCGTGTTTTGCAAAAGTGTCTCCTGCTGGTCAGGGTCCAAAGCGTGTGGGCAACGTGCGTGGTGGTGTGAGGAGAATGGGAGGAACAAGGTGCTGTCCCGAGCCCCAACACACTCCCCTGGTAGTGAGGAGGGACCCAACTCCACGGGGCTTGTTGAGCAATCATGGCATTCGTGAGGGCAATGTTGGTGGGACGCTATGTGCACCTTCCTGTAATGGGGGTGGAAAACAACCTCACAGAGTTCCCCAGAAACATACCGCTGCCTGCACAGAGCCCTCCAGCACTCGGAGCACATCTGCCTGTACCGATGTGTTCCTACCTGGGATACATTGGAGCCTTTCATCTCGATACTTGAAAGGAGCGTCTGAGGCCTAAAGGGCATGTCAAAAAATGAGGAAACGTAACGGCAGCTTTGACGAAACCCAAATCCCCACCTGTGCCATTAGGTAGGATAGTTTGCTTTGGAGGTGAGTGTGCTGGAAAATTGCTGCCCGCGTGCAGTGACTGTGGGCCTGGGGCGGTGCAGGAGCAGTATAAAAGCGGGCCCTTCTCCTCACTCTCTCATCCACTCCTCTTGCCTCCATCTCCTTGGGAACAAGGTGAGTCCGAAGCCCTTTCTGCTCTTCCTGCTCGTCCTCCTTCGCCTCATCCTCCTCTAGGATTTCTCAACACAAAACTGTCGTTTTGTCTGAGGCTGGGTCATGGTGCTGCTTGTCATGGGAGAAGGAAAGGGGTGGAAGGTGTGGCATGGAGAGAAGCTGGGGCTTGGCTGAGGTGTGTCCTGAGCTATGGGCTAGGAAGGGATCTTCCTGGGCTCGGTTGCTATTGGCAGGGCTCTCTTGGGCTGAAGGAAAGGACAAGCCCTGGGCCTCCCGACAACACCTCCAGCTCTCGGCTCCAGCTCATGCTTTTTCTCCCTCGTGTTGGAGTGACAGGCTGCTCCTCACGCACCGCTCATGCTTTGCTTCTCCTGCCCTCTCCCCCAGGCGCACCTCCAGCCACAAGACATGTCCTGCTACAACCCGTGCCTGCCCTGCGGGCCCTGCGGCCCGACCCCGCTGGCCAACAGCTGCAATGAGCCCTGTGTCCGGCAGTGCCAGGACTCCACCGTCGTCATCCAGCCCTCCCCCGTGGTGGTGACCCTGCCCGGCCCCATCCTCAGCTCCTTCCCGCAGAGCACCGCCGTCGGATCCTCCACCTCCGCTGCCGTTGGCAGCATCCTCAGCTCTGCGGGAGTGCCCATCAACTCCGGGGGCTCCGGCCTCTCCGGCTTTGGCCTCTCCGGCATTGGCAGCTGCTACCGCGGCAGACCATGCCTTCCCTGCTAAAGCTGCTGGCGATAGCCCTGGGGAAGGCCCCCAGGGACCCACAAGATGGTACCGGACTGGGGACGGAGCATCGCCTTGCTGCTTTTCCGAGGGGCTCAGCACGCCCAGCACCCCTTGCATAAAGACGGGACCGGCCTGGGCTCTCAGAGAGCACGGCCCATGCCTGCCTTTCCCCTCTTCCTCCCTCTCCTTTCCCTGCAGTGCCCTTGTTCTCTTGTGCTGCCCCGGGCTGTGAGCCCCACAAAGCCAGCACAGGGAGGACCTGCTGGCCCTGCTCCCTCTCTGGGGCAGGCAGATGGACACCAGGCGTGATCTCTGCCACAGCCACGGGGCACAGGCTTTTATCTGTCCCTGGTTCTCCCTGTGCTGGAGCCTCCACTCACAGTGACCTCATTTCCCTCCTTTGACTCATTAAAGTGCTGCTGCATCCCAGCCTGTGCCTTTGTGTCGTCCTTTCCCCTGCAGATGCTCTCCCAGGATGCCCGGGGAGACGGATGTTGCTCAGTGGTGGTTCTATGAGGAGGTGGCTGACTATGTTGGTGCAGAGATTGTTAAGAGAATGTTTGTTGCCTCTGCGTAGCCCTTCTCTTTGTGGACATTCCTGACATACACGCTCTGGAGGAACGGAGTTGCTGTGGGGATGTTAGGGGGTGCATGGTAGACGTGGTGACTCTTCACAATTCCCCAAAGGAGGGTAGGGTAGGACATAGTGCAGCTTGCTCCCGTTGGTCACTGTCACCTGCATGCGAGGAAGGCATTTTTGACTCTTCCAGAGCCCCTGACCATCAGTCCCGGCTTTGTTGTGCCTCTGCCCAGACGTGCTCTCTTGGCTGTGGTGCGTGTCCCGTGGAAGAAGCGAACGGCCACATCTGAACTCGGCTGAGGAGTCTGGGCTGCGGGAGGCCCCGTAAGCTGAGGAGAGGGCAGTCGGCAATTCCTCTTGCCCTGGCTGCCACAGTTCTGGGGCAGGAGGCTCAAGCAGAAAATGGCCCCAGAGGACAGCAGGAGAGGGAATGGGGGCACCAGGCTGTACTGGATCTGGCCGGGATGGAGGCCGTTTTCTTCATAGCAGCCCATATGGTGCTGTGTTTGAAATGTGTAGGTTACACAGCAAAGCTTTAGCTATTGCTGGGCAGTCCTTGCACAGCACCAAGGCCATCTCTCTTCCTCACTCTGCCCCCTTGAAGAGCAAACTAGGTGTGGGTAAGAGCCAGGGAGGGGACCCGATTTGACCAAAAGGCTACTCCATGCCATATAACATCATGGTCAGCAATAAAACTGTGGGCAGTCTTTCCAAAGTAGCCCTTGTTCAGAGACTGGCTGGGCATCGGTCTGCTGGTGCTGATTGGCAGCTGGCTTGGTAGCAACCAACCCTGTCTCCCCACACACCCTTCAGCCCCTGACAAGCAGCAGCCCAAAAGCAGGGCCAGGGAAAGGTGCTTTTGTGGTAGCCCCATCAAAACAGGTGCGACTCCCAGCACTGTTCCCGGACACCGAGGACCGGCATCGACAACCTGGGCTATATGAGCAGGCGTGTAGCCAGGAGATTGATGGGAGCGATGCTTCTGCTCTGCTCAGCACTCACCTGATGGCATCTAGAACACTGTGGCGAGTTTTGGGCTGTAACGCAAGAAAGACCTCGACCAAGTGGAACACGTTCGGCAGAGGGTGGCCAGGATGGCGAGGAGAGTCAAGCAGTGAAAGAGGTTGCCTGGGGGTGTTGTCCAGTCACCCTCCTTGGACGCTCATGGCTGACTGAGCTTGGAGCAAGGGGTTGGGCCCAATGACTTCTGGAGGTCCTTTGCAACTTGGTTATGCCATGCATGATCCTACGGTCCCAGGACGACCTTTTTGTGCCTCTGCCCACTGGGGATAGGGACAGCAATGAGAAGGAGGGGCTCAGCTTCCCCGCCGAGGAGACAGGCAGTGTGCAGGAGCTCTCCTGAATGCTCTGTGGGAAGAAACAAAAGATAGCAAAAAGCACCTCTGCACCAGCTAGAAGACCACAAGACCTGTGGACCCCAGCTGTTGGGACAATGCTTTCCCAAAAATGCTGTGGCGGTGTTTTCCCTTTCCGTTTTCATGCTTTTATTTCCCACCTGGTCTTCTCCTCACCCCACAACACTAAAGCTCAATGCTGTGGTTAGGACAGGTTCTCCTGGGCTCTCTGGGAAGCCACTGCACCTGCCTTGTCAGTCGCACATTCATCCCTTCCCTCCTGACGGCTTGCTTCACAGTGCTGAGCTTGTTGTGCAAAGAGAAGAGGGGTGCATGACCGTATTGGGTTTATGTAGCAAGGTTTTGGTAGCGGGGTGGTGCTGCGGAGGTGGCTTCTGTGAGAAGACACCGAAGCTGCCCCTGTGTTAGACATCGGTAGTTTGAGCCGGCTCCAAGACGGATGTGCCGCTGGCCAAGGCTGAGTCAGTCAGTGAAATCGGTAGCATCTCTGTGAAAGCGTACGGAAGGAACGGTAAAAAAGCCGTGCAGCAGCTGTGAGAGAGGAGTGCGAAAATGTGAGCAAAACAACTCTGCAGAAGTGCAGGTCGGAGAAGGAGGGGAAGTAGGCGCTCCAGGTGCTGGAGACCAGGTTCCCCTGCAGCCCGTGGCGAAGACCATGATGAGGCAGGTTGTCCCCCTGCAGACCGTGGAGAACCATGGTGGAGCAGATAGCCACGCTCCAGCCTGTGGAGGACCCACGCTGGAGCAGGTGGGTATGCCCTGAAAGAAGCCCCAGCCCTTGGAAAGCCTATGCAGGAGCAGGTTTTCTGGCAGGACCTGTGGCCCATGGGGGACCCGTGCTGAAGCAGCCCTTGAAGAACTGCAGTCTGTGGGAAAGATTCGTGCTGAGGCCGTTTGTGAAAGGACCGTATACCGTGGGAGGGACTCAGCGCTGGAGTAGGGGAAGAGTGTGAGGAGGAAAGAGCGGCAGAAACAAAGTATTATGGCCTGAGAGCAAGCCCATTCGCCATCCCTGCTGCACTGCTTGCAGAGAGGGGGTAGGAGAGTCAGGAGTGAAATTGAGTCTAGGAAGAAGGGAGGGGTGGTGGGAAGGTGTTTCTTCGGTTTGTTCTTATTTCTCCCTCTCCTTACAACTAATTAGTCGTAAATGAAATTAATTCCCCCAAGCTGAGTGTGTTTTGGCTGTGACCAAAATTGAGAAGTGATCACCGTGGCCTTGTCTCAGTCCATGAGTTTCTCTGTCATATTTTCTCCCGGTGCCCTGTGAGAAGGAGAGAGAGAGAGAGAGCAGCTCGGTGGGCACCTGGTGGCCAGCCAAAGAAAACCCACCGCAACAACAAAAGGAATAGCAGTCATTGAACTAGATTGGGGAATTCCACCCCGAGCCAGCTAGGCAGAGAAGAGTGTACTCAATGCAAGGCTGTGTTAAGAGTCACTGCAAAACAATCCCCAAACTCCCCCTCCCAGACCCAGCCCTGAGCAACATCCATCTCCCTGGGCATCTTGGGAGAGCATCTGCAGGGGAAAGGATGACACAGACGCATGGGCTGGGATGCAGCAGAACTTTAATGAGTCAAAAGAGTACAACAAGGTCGCTCTGAGTGGAGGTCCCAGTACAGGGAGCACCAGGGGCAGAAAGGAGCCCCACGGCTGTGGCAGAGATCACGCCTGGTGTCCATCTGCCTGCCCCAGAGAGGGAGCAGGGCCAGCAGGTCCTCCCTGTGCTGGCTTTGTGGGGCTCGCAGCCCGGGGCAGCACAAGAGAACAAGGAAAAATGGAGGGAAAGGAGAGGGAGGAAGAGGGGAAAGGCAGGCATGGGCCGTGCTTTCCTAGGGCGCAGGCTGGCCCCCACCCTATTGCAGGGGGTGCTGGGCTTGCTGAGCCCCTCGGAAAGCAACAAGGCGATGCTCCGTCCCCAGTCCGGCACCATCTTGTGGGTCCCTGGGGGCCTTCCCCAGGGCCATCGCCAGCAGCTTTAGCAGGGGAGGCATGGTCTGCCGCGGTAGCAGCTGCCAATGCCGGAGAGGCCAAAGCCGGAGAGGCCGGAGCCCCCGGAGTTGATGGGCACTCCCGCAGAGCTGAGGATGCTGCCAACGGCAGCGGAGGTGGAGGATCCGACGGCGGTGCTCTGCGGGAAGGAGCTGAGGATGGGGCCGGGCAGGGTCACGACCACGGGGGAGGGCTGGATGACGACGGTGGAGTCCTGGCACTGCCGGACACAGGGCTCATTGCAGCTGTTGGCCAGCGGGGTCGGGCCGCAGGGCCCGCATGGAGGGCATGGCAGGCACGGGTTGTAGCAGGACATGTCTTGTGGCTGGAGGTGCACCTGTGGGAGAGGGCAGGGGACAACAAAGCACGAGGGGTGGTTGAAGAGCAGCCTGTTACCCCGCAACGAAGGAGACCCTTTCCCCCAGCCCAAATGAGCACCACGAAGAGCGACCAAGGCCAGGGAGGTCCCCACCTAGCCCATAGCTCAGGAGACAGACGCCTCAGCCAAGCCCCAACCTCTCTCCATGCCACACCTTCGGCTCCCTTCCCTCTCCCATGGCAAGCAGCCTCAAGGCCCAGGATGGGACAGAGAGGCAGGTATGCACTGAGAAGTCACGGAGGAGGTGCAGGAGGACGAGAAGAAGGAGAAGGAGGTGTAAGACAAGAAAGGGCTTCAGACTCACCTTGTTCCCAAGGAGATGGAGGCGAGAGGAGCGGGTGAGAGAGTGAGGAGAAGGCCCCGCTTTTATACTGCACCCGCACCGCCTCAGGCCCACAGTCACTGCACGCGGGCAGTAATTTTCCAACAGACTCACCTCCAAAGAAACATATCCTACCTAATGGCACGGGTTGTGTTTTGGTTTCCGTCAACGCCGTCATTTCACTTCCTCATTTCTGAACATGCCTGGTGTGCGATGCCGGCTCCTTTTGCGTGCCAGTAAGAGATCCCAAGGATATCCCAGTCAGAATTGTGTCAGCATGGGCAGAAGCCAAGCCCCAAGTGGTGGAGGGGTCTTGTGCAGGCAGGGGAAGTTGACCTGGGGCAGTGAAGTGCGATTGTTTGCAACTCCCTTTGCAGGAAGAGGCCCAGCTCTGCCCGGCGCTGCCCACGGCAGCGGAGCACCCAAAGGCCCCTCTCTTTAAGGACGTGCCACGTGCTTCTCTCTCCTCCCTCTCTCTGAGCTCGCTCCGATGGTCCCTAGCTGTGGCAGCTCCAGGCAGCCAGGTTGTGCCAATGGTTTCAGCTGTCTTCCTCTCGCTGTCCTTTGGTCTGGGGAGAACATCTGCCAGGCTGTCTGGGTATGCAGGGTTGGGGTTAGGAAAGCCAAAGGCCACCTGGCGTTGAATCATGCAAAGCATGTGGAGGGCAACAAGAAGGTCTTCTTCCAGGTCGGTCAGCTACGAGGCTTGGTCAAAGACAGCTGCAGCGCTGAACGGAAGAGGGCAGGGGTTACAGGAAAGGTGGAGGTACTCCGAGGGTTCTTGGCCGTGGTCTTTCCTGGTAGGATTTACTGTCGAGAGAAGACTTTCCCACAGTAGAGGAGGATCAGCCCTAGGAACATTGAAACAGATTGGACTGACCAGAGTACATGTGACCAGATGCCAAGCACCCAAGGGAGTTGCAGAAAACTCCTCCCCACTGTGTGGGCCTCATCTCTGGGTCTCAGGCGCTGCATCTTCTCCTGGCATTAGCGCTTCAGCATGCCTTCTTTCCCATGCCCCAAAGGCCTCCTCGGCCAGGAGCACGACCCAGCACCATTGCGGAGGCAAGGAAACTTGCCCAGACTCCCCAGCCAGCGAGGGCTGTCAGGACCGTGCAGTGCCACGTGCCTGCGGATGCTCAGGGAGGGGCTGTGCTCAGAAGGGCCCTGGGTACAAGAACAGCTCTCAGACTACATCAGGGAGGTGATGCACTTCCCTGCCCTGCAGACACGGAGGCAGCTGGGACGCGTCGCAGGAGGGCAAGGGAATGCCTTCAGTAGGCAAGCTTCCTGGGACAGACTCTCCCTAGCCGTGGCGAGTCACAGTCTAATTTTGGATTGGCCGTGTGTCAGCCTTTTGGCGTGAGGCCAAGCCAGGAGTGCGTGCGGTCTGCAGGCCCACGTCCCATGCATGGCTGAGTTCCCCTTCGGTGAGGACAGCTGCATCCCTGCCCCGGAAAAACTGTGCCCAGGCACACAGCTCCAGGCAGCCCCAGCGGCCATTGCCCTTGGGATGACCTTCTTGCCAGCTCTCCCACAGCTCGGGGGTGGTTGCAGGATGGTCACCGTGTATTGGAAAAGTGGCCAGGCCTTTGTGTGTCATGCAGGTCAGGGTCCAAAGCGTGCAGCCAAAGTGCATGGTGGGGTGAGGACAGTGGGAGGAACAAGGCGCATTCCCGAGCCCCAACACAGCGCTATGGGAGTGAGAGGGGAGGAACCTGGCTCCACAGTGTTGTTGAGTAGTCAGGGGCTTTGGGAGGGCAATGTTCTCCTTCCGCAAGCCTGCCGATTGCACCGGTTGGGGACCCCCAAGACTGCCAGAAAAGGGGATGACTTGCAGAAGAAACCAGCCAATGTCTTCCCAGAAGGAGAAGCTTTCCTTGGGCGGAGGCATTTGAAACCAGTAGCGCAGCCCACCTGCCTATAGAGGCAGTGGTCAGTGACTGCTGGAGCGAGCAGGGAGGCAGGCAGAGAGGGAGAAGGATGCGGCATGTCCTCATTCGGAGAAGCCTTTGGTCACCCAGGAGAGGACTGCTTTGGTGGGAAGACATGTGTACCTTCCGACACAGGAGCTTGAAAACAACCTCACCATATTTCCCCAGACCCATGACCTCTGGCTGCACAGACCCCTCCAGCACTTGCGGGCATATCTTCTGCCTGTACTGACAAGATCCTGCTAAGGAAATCTTTGGGCCTCTCATCCCAATACTTCAAAAGAGCCTCTGTGGTCTAATGGCCATGTCAGAAATGAGGAAGTGAAATGACGGCGTTGACGGAAACCAAAACCCCACCTGTGCCATTAGGTAGGATAGTTTGCTTTGGAGGTGAGTCTGTTGGAAAATTACTGCCCGCGTGCAGTGACTGTGGGCCTGAGGCAGTGCGGGTGCAGTATAAAAGCGGGGCCTTCTCCTCACTCTCTCACCCGCTCCTCTCGCCTCCATCTCCTTGGGAACAAGGTGAGTCTGAAGCCCTTTCTTGTCTTACACCTCCATCTCCTTCTTCTCGTCCTCCTGCACCTCCTCCGTGACTTCTCAGTGCATACCTGCCTCTCTGTCCCATCCTGGGCCTTGAGGCTGCTTGCCATGGGAGAGGGAAGGGAGCCGAAGGTGTGGCATGGAGAGAGGTTGGGGCTTGGCTGAGGCGTCTGTCTCCTGAGCTATGGGCTAGGTGGGGACCTCCCTGGCCTTGGTCGCTCTTTGTGGTGCTCATTTGGGCTGGGGGAAAGGGTTTCCTTCGTTGCGGGGTAACAGGCTGCTCTTCAACCACCCCTCGTGCTTTGTTGTCCCCTGCCCTCTCCCACAGGTGCACCTCCAGCCACAAGACATGTCCTGCTACAACCCGTGCCTGCCATGCCCTCCATGCGGGCCCTGCGGCCCGACCCCGCTGGCCAACAGCTGCAATGAGCCCTGTGTCCGGCAGTGCCAGGACTCCACCGTCGTCATCGAGCCCCCTCCCGTGGTGGTGACCCTGCCCGGCCCCATCCTCAGCTCCTTCCCGCAGAGCACCGCCGTCGGATCCTCCACCTCCGCTGCCGTTGGCAGCATCCTCAGCTCTGCGGGAGTGCCCATCAACTCCGGGGGCTCCGGCCTCTCCGGCTTTGGCCTCTCCGGCATTGGCAGCTGCTACCGCGGCAGACCATGCCTCCCCTGCTAAAGCTGCTGGCGATGGCCCTGGGGAAGGCCCCCAGGGACCCACAAGATGGTACCGGACTGGGGACGGAGCATCGCCTTGTTGCTTTTCAGAGGGTCCAGCACGCCCAGCACCCCTTGCAATAGGGTGGGGCCAGCCTGCGCCCTAGGAAAGCACGGCCCATGCCTGCCTTTCCCCTCTTCCTCCCTCTCCTTTCCCTGCAGTGCCCTTGTTCTCTTGTGCTGCCCCGGGCTGCGAGACCCACAAAGCCAGCACAGGGAGGACCTGCTGGCCCTGCTCCCTCTCTGGGGCAGGCAGATGGACACCAGGCGTGATCTCTGCCACCGCCACGGGGCACAGGCTTTTATCTGTCCCTGGTTCTCCCTGTGCTGGAGCCTCCACTCACAGTGACCTCATTTCCCTCCTTTGACTCATTAAAGTGCTGCTGCATCCCAGCCTGTGCCTTTGTGTCGTCCTTTCCCCTGCAGATGCTCTCCCAGGATGCCCGGGGAGACGGATGTTGCTCAGTGGTGGTTCTATGAGGAGGTGGCTGACTATGTTGGTGCAGAGATTGTTAAGAGAATGTTTGTTGCCTCTGCGTAGCCCTTCTCTTTGTGGACATTCCTGACATACACGCTCTGGAGGAACGGAGTTGCTGTGGGGATGTTAGGGGGTGCATGGTAGACGTGGTGACTCTTCACAATTCCCCAAAGGAGGGTAGGGTAGGACATAGTGCAGCTTGCTCCCGTTGGTCACTGTCACCTGCATGCGAGGAAGGCATTTTTGACTCTTCCAGAGCCCCTGACCATCAGTCCCGGCTTTGTTGTGCCTCTGCCCAGACGTGCTCTCTTGGCTGTGGTGCGTGTCCCGTGGAAGAAGCGAACGGCCACATCTGAACTCGGCTGAGGAGTCTGGGCTGCGGGAGGCCCCGTAAGCTGAGGAGAGGGCAGTCGGCAATTCCTCTTGCCCTGGCTGCCACAGTTCTGGGGCAGGAGGCTCAAGCAGAAAATGGCCCCAGAGGACAGCAGGAGAGGGAATGGGGGCACCAGGCTGTACTGGATCTGGCCGGGATGGAGGCCGTTTTCTTCATAGCAGCCCATATGGTGCTGTGTTTGAAATGTGTAGGTTACACAGCAAAGCTTTAGCTATTGCTGGGCAGTCCTTGCACAGCACCAAGGCCATCTCTCTTCCTCACTCTGCCCCCTTGAAGAGCAAACTAGGTGTGGGTAAGAGCCAGGGAGGGGACCCGATTTGACCAAAAGGCTACTCCATGCCATATAACATCATGGTCAGCAATAAAACTGTGGGCAGTCTTTCCAAAGTAGCCCTTGTTCAGAGACTGGCTGGGCATCGGTCTGCTGGTGCTGATTGGCAGCTGGCTTGGTAGCAACCAACCCTGTCTCCCCACACACCCTTCAGCCCCTGACAAGCAGCAGCCCAAAAGCAGGGCCAGGGAAAGGTGCTTTTGTGGTAGCCCCATCAAAACAGGTGCGACTCCCAGCACTGTTCCCGGACACCGAGGACCGGCATCGACAACCTGGGCTATATGAGCAGGCGTGTAGCCAGGAGATTGATGGGAGCGATGCTTCTGCTCTGCTCAGCACTCACCTGATGGCATCTAGAACACTGTGGCGAGTTTTGGGCTGTAACGCAAGAAAGACCTCGACCAAGTGGAACACGTTCGGCAGAGGGTGGCCAGGATGGCGAGGAGAGTCAAGCAGTGAAAGAGGTTGCCTGGGGGTGTTGTCCAGTCACCCTCCTTGGACGCTCATGGCTGACTGAGCTTGGAGCAAGGGGTTGGGCCCAATGACTTCTGGAGGTCCTTTGCAACTTGGTTATGCCATGCATGATCCTACGGTCCCAGGACGACCTTTTTGTGCCTCTGCCCACTGGGGATAGGGACAGCAATGAGAAGGAGGGGCTCAGCTTCCCCGCCGAGGAGACAGGCAGTGTGCAGGAGCTCTCCTGAATGCTCTGTGGGAAGAAACAAAAGATAGCAAAAAGCACCTCTGCACCAGCTAGAAGACCACAAGACCTGTGGACCCCAGCTGTTGGGACAATGCTTTCCCAAAAATGCTGTGGCGGTGTTTTCCCTTTCCGTTTTCATGCTTTTATTTCCCACCTGGTCTTCTCCTCACCCCACAACACTAAAGCTCAATGCTGTGGTTAGGACAGGTTCTCCTGGGCTCTCTGGGAAGCCACTGCACCTGCCTTGTCAGTCGCACATTCATCCCTTCCCTCCTGACGGCTTGCTTCACAGTGCTGAGCTTGTTGTGCAAAGAGAAGAGGGGTGCATGACCGTATTGGGTTTATGTAGCAAGGTTTTGGTAGCGGGGTGGTGCTGCGGAGGTGGCTTCTGTGAGAAGACACCGAAGCTGCCCCTGTGTTAGACATCGGTAGTTTGAGCCGGCTCCAAGACGGATGTGCCGCTGGCCAAGGCTGAGTCAGTCAGTGAAATCGGTAGCATCTCTGTGAAAGCGTACGGAAGGAACGGTAAAAAAGCCGTGCAGCAGCTGTGAGAGAGGAGTGCGAAAATGTGAGCAAAACAACTCTGCAGAAGTGCAGGTCGGAGAAGGAGGGGAAGTAGGCGCTCCAGGTGCTGGAGACCAGGTTCCCCTGCAGCCCGTGGCGAAGACCATGATGAGGCAGGTTGTCCCCCTGCAGACCGTGGAGAACCATGGTGGAGCAGATAGCCACGCTCCAGCCTGTGGAGGACCCACGCTGGAGCAGGTGGGTATGCCCTGAAAGAAGCCCCAGCCCTTGGAAAGCCTATGCAGGAGCAGGTTTTCTGGCAGGACCTGTGGCCCATGGGGGACCCGTGCTGAAGCAGCCCTTGAAGAACTGCAGTCTGTGGGAAAGATTCGTGCTGAGGCCGTTTGTGAAAGGACCGTATACCGTGGGAGGGACTCAGCGCTGGAGTAGGGGAAGAGTGTGAGGAGGAAAGAGCGGCAGAAACAAAGTATTATGGCCTGAGAGCAAGCCCATTCGCCATCCCTGCTGCACTGCTTGCAGAGAGGGGGTAGGAGAGTCAGGAGTGAAATTGAGTCTAGGAAGAAGGGAGGGGTGGTGGGAAGGTGTTTCTTCGGTTTGTTCTTATTTCTCCCTCTCCTTACAACTAATTAGTCGTAAATGAAATTAATTCCCCCAAGCTGAGTGTGTTTTGGCTGTGACCAAAATTGAGAAGTGATCACCGTGGCCTTGTCTCAGTCCATGAGTTTCTCTGTCATATTTTCTCCCGGTGCCCTGTGAGAAGGAGAGAGAGAGAGAGAGCAGCTCGGTGGGCACCTGGTGGCCAGCCAAAGAAAACCCACCGCAACAACAAAAGGAATAGCAGTCATTGAACTAGATTGGGGAATTCCACCCCGAGCCAGCTAGGCAGAGAAGAGTGTACTCAATGCAAGGCTGTGTTAAGAGTCACTGCAAAACAATCCCCAAACTCCCCCTCCCAGACCCAGCCCTGAGCAACATCCATCTCCCTGGGCATCTTGGGAGAGCATCTGCAGGGGAAAGGATGACACAGACGCATGGGCTGGGATGCAGCAGAACTTTAATGAGTCAAAAGAGTACAACAAGGTCGCTCTGAGTGGAGGTCCCAGTACAGGGAGCACCAGGGGCAGAAAGGAGCCCCACGGCTGTGGCAGAGATCACGCCTGGTGTCCATCTGCCTGCCCCAGAGAGGGAGCAGGGCCAGCAGGTCCTCCCTGTGCTGGCTTTGTGGGTCTCGCAGCCCGGGGCAGCACAAGAGAACAAGGAAAAATGGAGGGAAAGGAGAGGGAGGAAGAGGGGAAAGGCAGGCATGGGCCGTGCTTTCCTAGGGCGCAGGCTGGCCCCACCCTATTGCAGGGGGTGCTGGGCTTGCTGAGCCCCTCGGAAAGCAACAAGGCGATGCTCCGTCCCCAGTCCGGCACCATCTTGTGGGTCCCTGGGGGCCTTCCCCAGGGCCATCGCCAGCAGCTTTAGCAGGGGAGGCATGGTCTGCCGCGGTAGCAGCTGCCAATGCCGGAGAGGCCAAAGCCGGAGAGGCCGGAGCCCCCGGAGTTGATGGGCACTCCCGCAGAGCTGAGGATGCTGCCAACGGCAGCGGAGGTGGAGGATCCGACGGCGGTGCTCTGCGGGAAGGAGCTGAGGATGGGGCCGGGCAGGGTCACCACCACGGGGGAGGGCTGGATGACGACGGTGGAGTCCTGGCACTGCCGGACACAGGGCTCATTGCAGCTGTTGGCCAGCGGGGTCGGGCCGCAGGGCCCGCATGGAGGGCATGGCAGGCACGGGTTGTAGCAGGACATGTCTTGTGGCTGGAGGTGCACCTGTGGGAGAGGGCAGGGGACAACAAAGCACGAGGGGTGGTTGAAGAGCAGCCTGTTACCCCGCAACGAAGGAGACCCTTTCCCCCAGCCCAAATGAGCACCACGAAGAGCGACCAAGGCCAGGGAGGTCCCCACCTAGCCCATAGCTCAGGAGACAGACGCCTCAGCCAAGCCCCAACCTCTCTCCATGCCACACCTTCGGCTCCCTTCCCTCTCCCATGGCAAGCAGCCTCAAGGCCCAGGATGGGACAGAGAGGCAGGTATGCACTGAGAAGTCACGGAGGAGGTGCAGGAGGACGAGAAGAAGGAGAAGGAGGTGTAAGACAAGAAAGGGCTTCAGACTCACCTTGTTCCCAAGGAGATGGAGGCGAGAGGAGCGGGTGAGAGAGTGAGGAGAAGGCCCCGCTTTTATACTGCACCCGCACCGCCTCAGGCCCACAGTCACTGCACGCGGGCAGTAATTTTCCAACAGACTCACCTCCAAAGAAACATATCCTACCTAATGGCACGGGTTGTGTTTTGGTTTCCGTCAACGCCGTCATTTCACTTCCTCATTTCTGAACATGCCTGGTGTGCGATGCCGGCTCCTTTTGCGTGCCAGTAAGAGATCCCAAGGATATCCCAGTCAGAATTGTGTCAGCATGGGCAGAAGCCAAGCCCCAAGTGGTGGAGGGGTCTTGTGCAGGCAGGGGAAGTTGACCTGGGGCAGTGAAGTGCGATTGTTTGCAACTCCCTTTGCAGGAAGAGGCCCAGCTCTGCCCGGCGCTGCCCACGGCAGCGGAGCACCCAAAGGCCCCTCTCTTTAAGGACGTGCCACGTGCTTCTCTCTCCTCCCTCTCTCTGAGCTCGCTCCGATGGTCCCTAGCTGTGGCAGCTCCAGGCAGCCAGGTTGTGCCAATGGTTTCAGCTGTCTTCCTCTCGCTGTCCTTTGGTCTGGGGAGAACATCTGCCAGGCTGTCTGAGTATGCAGGGTTGGGGTTAGGAAAGCCAAAGGCCACCTGGCGTTGAATCATGCAAAGCATGTGGAGGGCAACAAGAAGGTCTTCTTCCAGGTCGGTCAGCTACGAGGCTTGGTCAAAGACAGCTGCAGCGCTGAACGGAAGAGGGCAGGGGTTACAGGAAAGGTGGAGGTACTCCGAGGGTTCTTGGCCGTGGTCTTTCCTGGTAGGATTTACTGTCGAGAGAAGACTTTCCCACAGTAGAGGAGGATCAGCCCTAGGAACATTGAAACAGATTGGACTGACCTGAGTACATGTGACCAGATGCCAAGCACCCAAGGGAGTTGCAGAAAACTCCTCCCCACTGTGTGGGCCTCATCTCTGGGTCTCAGGCGCTGCATCTTCTCCTGGCATTAGCGCTTCAGCATGCCTTCTTTCCCATGCCCCAAAGGCCTCCTCGGCCAGGAGCACGACCCAGCACCATTGCGGAGGCAAGGAAACTTGCCCAGACTCCCCAGCCAGCGAGGGCTGTCAGGACCGTGCAGTGCCATGTGCCTGCGGATGCTCAGGGAGGGGCTGTGCTCAGAAGGGCCCTGGGTACAAGAACAGCTCTCAGACTACATCAGGGAGGTGATGCACTTCCCTGCCCTGCAGACACGGAGGCAGCTGGGACGCGTCGCAGGAGGGCAAGGGAATGCCTTCAGTAGGCAAGCTTCCTGGGACAGACTCTCCCTAGCCGTGGCGAGTCACAGTCTAATTTTGGATTGGCCGTGTGTCAGCCTTTTGGCGTGAGGCCAAGCCAGGAGTGCGTGCGGTCTGCAGGCCCACGTCCCATGCATGGCTGAGTTCCCCTTCGGTGAGGACAGCTGCATCCCTGCCCCGGAAAAACTGTGCCCAGGCACACAGCTCCAGGCAGCCCCAGCGGCCATTGCCCTTGGGATGACCTTCTTGCCAGCTCTCCCACAGCTCGGGGGTGGTTGCAGGATGGTCACCGTGTATTGGAAAAGTGGCCAGGCCTTTGTGTGTCATGCAGGTCAGGGTCCAAAGCGTGCAGCCAAAGTGCATGGTGGGGTGAGGACAGTGGGAGGAACAAGGCGCATTCCCGAGCCCCAACACAGCGCTATGGGAGTGAGAGGGGAGGAACCTGGCTCCACAGTGTTGTTGAGTAGTCAGGGGCTTTGGGAGGGCAATGTTCTCCTTCCGCAAGCCTGCCGATTGCACCGGTTGGGGACCCCCAAGACTGCCAGAAAAGGGGATGACTTGCAGAAGAAACCAGCCAATGTCTTCCCAGAAGGAGAAGCTTTCCTTGGGCGGAGGCATTTGAAACCAGTAGCGCAGCCCACCTGCCTATAGAGGCAGTGGTCAGTGACTGCTGGAGCGAGCAGGGAGGCAGGCAGAGAGGGAGAAGGATGCGGCATGTCCTCATTCGGAGAAGCCTTTGGTCACCCAGGAGAGGACTGCTTTGGTGGGAAGACATGTGTACCTTCCGACACAGGAGCTTGAAAACAACCTCACCATATTTCCCCAGACCCATGACCTCTGGCTGCACAGACCCCTCCAGCACTTGCGGGCATATCTTCTGCCTGTACTGACAAGATCCTGCTAAGGAAATCTTTGGGCCTCTCATCCCAATACTTCAAAAGAGCCTCTGTGGTCTAATGGCCATGTCAGAAATGAGGAAGTGAAATGACGGCGTTGACGGAAACCAAAACCCCACCTGTGCCATTAGGTAGGATAGTTTGCTTTGGAGGTGAGTCTGTTGGAAAATTACTGCCCGCGTGCAGTGACTGTGGGCCTGAGGCAGTGCGGGTGCAGTATAAAAGCGGGGCCTTCTCCTCACTCTCTCACCCGCTCCTCTCGCCTCCATCTCCTTGGGAACAAGGTGAGTCTGAAGCCCTTTCTTGTCTTACACCTCCATCTCCTTCTTCTCGTCCTCCTGCACCTCCTCCGTGACTTCTCAGTGCATACCTGCCTCTCTGTCCCATCCTGGGCCTTGAGGCTGCTTGCCATGGGAGAGGGAAGGGAGCCGAAGGTGTGGCATGGAGAGAGGTTGGGGCTTGGCTGAGGCGTCTGTCTCCTGAGCTATGGGCTAGGTGGGGACCTCCCTGGCCTTGGTCGCTCTTTGTGGTGCTCATTTGGGCTGGGGGAAAGGGTTTCCTTCGTTGCGGGGTAACAGGCTGCTCTTCAACCACCCCTCGTGCTTTGTTGTCCCCTGCCCTCTCCCACAGGTGCACCTCCAGCCACAAGACATGTCCTGCTACAACCCGTGCCTGCCATGCCCTCCATGCGGGCCCTGCGGCCCGACCCCGCTGGCCAACAGCTGCAATGAGCCCTGTGTCCGGCAGTGCCAGGACTCCACCGTCGTCATCGAGCCCCCTCCCGTGGTGGTGACCCTGCCCGGCCCCATCCTCAGCTCCTTCCCGCAGAGCACCGCCGTCGGATCCTCCACCTCCGCTGCCGTTGGCAGCATCCTCAGCTCTGCGGGAGTGCCCATCAACTCCGGGGGCTCCGGCCTCTCCGGCTTTGGCCTCTCCGGCATTGGCAGCTGCTACCGCGGCAGACCATGCCTCCCCTGCTAAAGCTGCTGGCGATGGCCCTGGGGAAGGCCCCCAGGGACCCACAAGATGGTACCGGACTGGGGACGGAGCATCGCCTTGTTGCTTTTCAGAGGGTCCAGCACGCCCAGCACCCCTTGCAATAGGGTGGGGCCAGCCTGCGCCCTAGGAAAGCACGGCCCATGCCTGCCTTTCCCCTCTTCCTCCCTCTCCTTTCCCTGCAGTGCCCTTGTTCTCTTGTGCTGCCCCGGGCTGCGAGCCCCACAAAGCCAGCACAGGGAGGACCTGCTGGCCCTGCTCCCTCTCTGGGGCAGGCAGATGGACACCAGGCGTGATCTCTGCCACCGCCACGGGGCGCAGGCTTTTATCTGTCCCTGGTTCTCCCTGTGCTGGAGCCTCCACTCACAGTGACCTCATTTCCCTCCTTTGACTCATTAAAGTGCTGCTGCATCCCAGCCTGTGCCTTTGTGTCGTCCTTTCCCCTGCAGATGCTCTCCCAGGATGCCCGGGGAGACGGATGTTGCTCAGTGGTGGTTCTATGAGGAGGTGGCTGACTATGTTGGTGCAGAGATTGTTAAGAGAATGTTTGTTGCCTCTGCGTAGCCCTTCTCTTTGTGGACATTCCTGACATACACGCTCTGGAGGAACGGAGTTGCTGTGGGGATGTTAGGGGGTGCATGGTAGACGTGGTGACTCTTCACAATTCCCCAAAGGAGGGTAGGGTAGGACATAGTGCAGCTTGCTCCCGTTGGTCACTGTCACCTGCATGCGAGGAAGGCATTTTTGACTCTTCCAGAGCCCCTGACCATCAGTCCCGGCTTTGTTGTGCCTCTGCCCAGACGTGCTCTCTTGGCTGTGGTGCGTGTCCCGTGGAAGAAGCGAACGGCCACATCTGAACTCGGCTGAGGAGTCTGGGCTGCGGGAGGCCCCGTAAGCTGAGGAGAGGGCAGTCGGCAATTCCTCTTGCCCTGGCTGCCACAGTTCTGGGGCAGGAGGCTCAAGCAGAAAATGGCCCCAGAGGACAGCAGGAGAGGGAATGGGGGCACCAGGCTGTACTGGATCTGGCCGGGATGGAGGCCGTTTTCTTCATAGCAGCCCGTATGGTGCTGTGTTTGAAATGTGTAGGTTACACAGCAAAGCTTTAGCTATTGCTGGGCAGTCCTTGCACAGCACCAAGGCCATCTCTCTTCCTCACTCTGCCCCCTTGAAGAGCAAACTAGGTGTGGGTAAGAGCCAGGGAGGGGACCCGATTTGACCAAAAGGCTACTCCATGCCATATAACATCATGGTCAGCAATAAAACTGTGGGCAGTCTTTCCAAAGTAGCCCTTGTTCAGAGACTGGCTGGGCATCGGTCTGCTGGTGCTGATTGGCAGCTGGCTTGGTAGCAACCAACCCTGTCTCCCCACACACCCTTCAGCCCCTGACAAGCAGCAGCCCAAAAGCAGGGCCAGGGAAAGGTGCTTTTGTGGTAGCCCCATCAAAACAGGTGCGACTCCCAGCACTGTTCCCGGACACCGAGGACCGGCATCGACAACCTGGGCTATATGAGCAGGCGTGTAGCCAGGAGATTGATGGGAGCGACGCTTCTGCTCTGCTCAGCACTCACCTGATGGCATCTAGAACACTGTGGCGAGTTTTGGGCTGTAACGCAAGAAAGACCTCGACCAAGTGGAACACGTTCGGCAGAGGGTGGCCAGGATGGCGAGGAGAGTCAAGCAGTGAAAGAGGTTGCCTGGGGGTGTTGTCCAGTCACCCTCCTTGGACGCTCATGGCTGACTGAGCTTGGAGCAAGGGGTTGGGCCCAATGACTTCTGGAGGTCCTTTGCAACTTGGTTATGCCATGCATGATCCTACGGTCCCAGGACGACCTTTTTGTGCCTCTGCCCACTGGGGATAGGGACAGCAATGAGAAGGAGGGGCTCAGCTTCCCCGCCGAGGAGACAGGCAGTGTGCAGGAGCTCTCCTGAATGCTCTGTGGGAAGAAACAAAAGATAGCAAAAAGCACCTCTGCACCAGCTAGAAGACCACAAGACCTGTGGACCCCAGCTGTTGGGACAATGCTTTCCCAAAAATGCTGTGGCGGTGTTTTCCCTTTCCGTTTTCATGCTTTTATTTCCCACCTGGTCTTCTCCTCACCCCACAACACTAAAGCTCAATGCTGTGGTTAGGACAGGTTCTCCTGGGCTCTCTGGGAAGCCACTGCACCTGCCTTGTCAGTCGCACATTCATCCCTTCCCTCCTGACGGCTTGCTTCACAGTGCTGAGCTTGTTGTGCAAAGAGAAGAGGGGTGCATGACCGTATTGGGTTTATGTAGCAAGGTTTTGGTAGCGGGGTGGTGCTGCGGAGGTGGCTTCTGTGAGAAGACACCGAAGCTGCCCCTGTGTTAGACATCGGTAGTTTGAGCCGGCTCCAAGACGGATGTGCCGCTGGCCAAGGCTGAGTCAGTCAGTGAAATCGGTAGCATCTCTGTGAAAGCGTACGGAAGGAACGGTAAAAAAGCCGTGCAGCAGCTGTGAGAGAGGAGTGCGAAAATGTGAGCAAAACAACTCTGCAGAAGTGCAGGTCGGAGAAGGAGGGGAAGTAGGCGCTCCAGGTGCTGGAGACCAGGTTCCCCTGCAGCCCGTGGCGAAGACCATGATGAGGCAGGTTGTCCCCCTGCAGACCGTGGAGAACCATGGTGGAGCAGATAGCCACGCTCCAGCCTGTGGAGGACCCACGCTGGAGCAGGTGGGTATGCCCTGAAAGAAGCCCCAGCCCTTGGAAAGCCTATGCAGGAGCAGGTTTTCTGGCAGGACCTGTGGCCCATGGGGGACCCGTGCTGAAGCAGCCCTTGAAGAACTGCAGTCTGTGGGAAAGATTCGTGCTGAGGCCGTTTGTGAAAGGACCGTATACCGTGGGAGGGACTCAGCGCTGGAGTAGGGGAAGAGTGTGAGGAGGAAAGAGCGGCAGAAACAAAGTATTATGGCCTGAGAGCAAGCCCATTCGCCATCCCTGCTGCACTGCTTGCAGAGAGGGGGTAGGAGAGTCAGGAGTGAAATTGAGTCTAGGAAGAAGGGAGGGGTGGTGGGAAGGTGTTTCTTCGGTTTGTTCTTATTTCTCCCTCTCCTTACAACTAATTAGTCGTAAATGAAATTAATTCCCCCAAGCTGAGTGTGTTTTGGCTGTGACCAAAATTGAGAAGTGATCACCGTGGCCTTGTCTCAGTCCATGAGTTTCTCTGTCATATTTTCTCCCGGTGCCCTGTGAGAAGGAGAGAGAGAGAGAGAGCAGCTCGGTGGGCACCTGGTGGCCAGCCAAAGAAAACCCACCGCAACAACAAAAGGAATAGCAGTCATTGAACTAGATTGGGGAATTCCACCCCGAGCCAGCTAGGCAGAGAAGAGTGTACTCAATGCAAGGCTGTGTTAAGAGTCACTGCAAAACAATCCCCAAACTCCCCCTCCCAGACCCAGCCCTGAGCAACATCCATCTCCCTGGGCATCTTGGGAGAGCATCTGCAGGGGAAAGGATGACACAGACGCATGGGCTGGGATGCAGCAGAACTTTAATGAGTCAAAAGAGTACAACAAGGTCGCTCTGAGTGGAGGTCCCAGTACAGGGAGCACCAGGGGCAGAAAGGAGCCCCACGGCTGTGGCAGAGATCACGCCTGGTGTCCATCTGCCTGCCCCAGAGAGGGAGCAGGGCCAGCAGGTCCTCCCTGTGCTGGCTTTGTGGGTCTCGCAGCCCGGGGCAGCACAAGAGAACAAGGAAAAATGGAGGGAAAGGAGAGGGAGGAAGAGGGGAAAGGCAGGCATGGGCCGTGCTTTCCTAGGGCGCAGGCTGGCCCCACCCTATTGCAGGGGGTGCTGGGCTTGCTGAGCCCCTCGGAAAGCAACAAGGCGATGCTCCGTCCCCAGTCCGGCACCATCTTGTGGGTCCCTGGGGGCCTTCCCCAGGGCCATCGCCAGCAGCTTTAGCAGGGGAGGCATGGTCTGCCGCGGTAGCAGCTGCCAATGCCGGAGAGGCCAAAGCCGGAGAGGCCGGAGCCCCCGGAGTTGATGGGCACTCCCGCAGAGCTGAGGATGCTGCCAACGGCAGCGGAGGTGGAGGATCCGACGGCGGTGCTCTGCGGGAAGGAGCTGAGGATGGGGCCGGGCAGGGTCACCACCACGGGGGAGGGCTGGATGACGACGGTGGAGTCCTGGCACTGCCGGACACAGGGCTCATTGCAGCTGTTGGCCAGCGGGGTCGGGCCGCAGGGCCCGCATGGAGGGCATGGCAGGCACGGGTTGTAGCAGGACATGTCTTGTGGCTGGAGGTGCACCTGTGGGAGAGGGCAGGGGACAACAAAGCACGAGGGGTGGTTGAAGAGCAGCCTGTTACCCCGCAACGAAGGAGACCCTTTCCCCCAGCCCAAATGAGCACCACGAAGAGCGACCAAGGCCAGGGAGGTCCCCACCTAGCCCATAGCTCAGGAGACAGACGCCTCAGCCAAGCCCCAACCTCTCTCCATGCCACACCTTCGGCTCCCTTCCCTCTCCCATGGCAAGCAGCCTCAAGGCCCAGGATGGGACAGAGAGGCAGGTATGCACTGAGAAGTCACGGAGGAGGTGCAGGAGGACGAGAAGAAGGAGAAGGAGGTGTAAGACAAGAAAGGGCTTCAGACTCACCTTGTTCCCAAGGAGATGGAGGCGAGAGGAGCGGGTGAGAGAGTGAGGAGAAGGCCCCGCTTTTATACTGCACCCGCACCGCCTCAGGCCCACAGTCACTGCACGCGGGCAGTAATTTTCCAACAGACTCACCTCCAAAGAAACATATCCTACCTAATGGCACGGGTTGTGTTTTGGTTTCCGTCAACGCCGTCATTTCACTTCCTCATTTCTGAACATGCCTGGTGTGCGATGCCGGCTCCTTTTGCGTGCCAGTAAGAGATCCCAAGGATATCCCAGTCAGAATTGTGTCAGCATGGGCAGAAGCCAAGCCCCAAGTGGTGGAGGGGTCTTGTGCAGGCAGGGGAAGTTGACCTGGGGCAGTGAAGTGCGATTGTTTGCAACTCCCTTTGCAGGAAGAGGCCCAGCTCTGCCCGGCGCTGCCCACGGCAGCGGAGCACCCAAAGGCCCCTCTCTTTAAGGACGTGCCACGTGCTTCTCTCTCCTCCCTCTCTCTGAGCTCGCTCCGATGGTCCCTAGCTGTGGCAGCTCCAGGCAGCCAGGTTGTGCCAATGGTTTCAGCTGTCTTCCTCTCGCTGTCCTTTGGTCTGGGGAGAACATCTGCCAGGCTGTCTGGGTATGCAGGGTTGGGGTTAGGAAAGCCAAAGGCCACCTGGCGTTGAATCATGCAAAGCATGTGGAGGGCAACAAGAAGGTCTTCTTCCAGGTCGGTCAGCTACGAGGCTTGGTCAAAGACAGCTGCAGCGCTGAACAGAAGAGGGCAGGGGTTACAGGAAAGGTGGAGGTACTCCGAGGGTTCTTGGCCGTGGTCTTTCCTGGTAGGATTTACTGTCGAGAGAAGACTTTCCCACAGTAGAGGAGGATCAGCCCTAGGAACATTGAAACAGATTGGACTGACCTGAGTACATGTGACCAGATGCCAAGCACCCAAGGGAGTTGCAGAAAACTCCTCCCCACTGCGTGGGCCTCATCTCTGGGTCTCAGGCGCTGCATCTTCTCCTGGCATTAGCGCTTCAGCATGCCTTCTTTCCCATGCCCCAAAGGCCTCCTCGGCCAGGAGCACGACCCAGCACCATTGCGGAGGCAAGGAAACTTGCCCAGACTCCCCAGCCAGCGAGGGCTGTCAGGACCGTGCAGTGCCATGTGCCTGCGGATGCTCAGGGAGGGGCTGTGCTCAGAAGGGCCCTGGGTACAAGAACAGCTCTCAGACTACATCAGGGAGGTGATGCACTTCCCTGCCCTGCAGACACGGAGGCAGCTGGGACGCGTCGCAGGAGGGCAAGGGAATGCCTTCAGTAGGCAAGCTTCCTGGGACAGACTCTCCCTAGCCGTGGCGAGTCACAGTCTAATTTTGGATTGGCCGTGTGTCAGCCTTTTGGCGTGAGGCCAAGCCAGGAGTGCGTGCGCTCTGCAGGACCATGTCCCATGCATGGCTGAGTTCCCCTCTGGCCAGGGCAGCTCCATCCATAACCCTGGAAAACTGGTCTGAGTACTGGGCCGTACCCTTGTACACAGCTCCAGGCAGCCCCAGCGGCCATTGCCCTTGGGATGACCTTCTTGCTGGCACTCCCACAGCTTCAGGAGCTCACAGGATGGTCAGCGTGTTTTGCAAAAGTGTCTCCTGCTGGTCAGGGTCCAAAGCGTGCGGGCAACGTGCGTGGTGGTGTGAGGAGAATGGGAGGAACAAGGTGCTGTCCCGAGCCCCAACACACTCCCCTGGTAGTGAGGAGGGACCCAACTCCATGGGGCTTGTTGAGCAATCATGGCATTCATGAGGGCAATGTTGGTGGGACGCTATGTGCACCTTCCTGTAATGGGGGTGGAAAACAACCTCACAGAGTTCCCCAGAAACATACCGCTGCCTGCACAGAGCCCTCCAGCACTCGGAGCACATCTGCCTGTACCGATGTGTTCCTACCTGGGATACATTGGAGCCTTTCATCTCGATACTTGAAAGGAGCGTCTGAGGCCTAAAGGGCATGTCAAAAAATGAGGAAACGTAATGGCAGCATTGACGAAACCCAAATCCCCACCTGTGCCATTAGGTAGGATAGTTTGCTTTGGAGGTGAGTGTGCTGGAAAATTGCTGCCCGCGTGCAGTGACTGTGGGCCTGGGGCGGTGCAGGAGCAGTATAAAAGCGGGCCCTTCTCCTCACTCTCTCATCCGCTCCTCTTGCCTCCATCTCCTTGGGAACAAGGTGAGTCCGAAGCCCTTTCTGCTCTTCCTGCTCGTCCTCCTTTGCCTCATCCTCCTCTAGGATTTCTCAACACAAAACTGTCGTTTTGTCTGAGGCTGGGTCATGGTGCTGCTTGTCATGGGAGAAGGAAAGGGGTGGAAGGTGTGGCATGGAGAGAAGCTGGGGCTTGGCTGAGGTGTGTCCTGAGCTATGGGCTAGGAAGGGATCTTCCTGGGCTCGGTTGCTATTGGCAGGGCTCTCTTGGGCTGAAGGAAAGGACAAGCCCTGGGCCTCCCGACAACACCTCCAGCTCTCGGCTCCAGCTCATGCTTTTTCTCCCTCGTGCTGGAGTGACAGGCTGCTCCTCACACACCGCTCATGCTTTGCTTCTCCTGCCCTCTCCCCCAGGCGCACCTCCAGCCACAAGACATGTCCTGCTACAACCCGTGCCTGCCCTGCCGGCCCTGCGGCCCGACCCCGCTGGCCAACAGCTGCAATGAGCCCTGTGTCCGGCAGTGCCAGGACTCCACCGTCGTCATCCAGCCCTCCCCCGTGGTGGTGACCCTGCCCGGCCCCATCCTCAGCTCCTTCCCGCAGAGCACCGCCGTCGGATCCTCCACCTCCGCTGCCGTTGGCAGCATCCTCAGCTCTGCGGGAGTGCCCATCAACTCCGGGGGCTCCGGCCTCTCCGGCTTTGGCCTCTCCGGCATTGGCAGCTGCTACCCGCGGCAGACCATGCCTCCCCTGCTAAAGCTGCTGGCGATAGCCCTGGGGAAGGCCCCCAGGGACCCACAAGATGGTACCGGACTGGGGACGGAGCATCGGCTTGCTGCTTTTCCGAGGGGCTCAGCACGCCCAGCACCCCTTGCATAAAGACGGGACCGGCCTGGGCTCTCAGAGAGCATGGCCCATGCCTGCCTTTCCCCTCTTCCTCCCTCTCCTTTCCCTGCAGTGCCCTTGTTCTCTTGTGCTGCCCCGGGCTGCGAGCCCCACAAAGCCAGCACAGGGAGGACCTGCTGGCCCTGCTCCCTCTCTGGGGCAGGCAGATGGACACCAGGCGTGATCTCTGCCACAGCCACGGGGCACAGGCTTTTATCTGTCCCTGGTTCTCCCTGTGCTGGAGCCTCCACTCACAGTGACCTCATTTCCCTCCTTTGACTCATTAAAGTGCTGCTGCATCCCAGCCTGTGCCTTTGTGTCGTCCTTTCCCCTGCAGATGCTCTCCCAGGATGCCCGGGGAGACGGATGTTGCTCAGTGGTGGTTCTATGAGGAGGTGGCTGACTATGTTGGTGCAGAGATTGTTAAGAGAATGTTTGTTGCCTCTGCGTAGCCCTTCTCTTTGTGGACATTCCTGACATACACGCTCTGGAGGAACGGAGTTGCTGTGGGGATGTTAGGGGGTGCATGGTAGACGTGGTGACTCTTCACAATTCCCCAAAGGAGGGTAGGGTAGGACATAGTGCAGCTTGCTCCCGTTGGTCACTGTCACCTGCATGCGAGGAAGGCATTTTTGACTCTTCCAGAGCCCCTGACCATCAGTCCCGGCTTTGTTGTGCCTCTGCCCAGACGTGCTCTCTTGGCTGTGGTGCGTGTCCCGTGGAAGAAGCGAACGGCCACATCTGAACTCGGCTGAGGAGTCTGGGCTGCGGGAGGCCCCGTAAGCTGAGGAGAGGGCAGTCGGCAATTCCTCTTGCCCTGGCTGCCACAGTTCTGGGGCAGGAGGCTCAAGCAGAAAATGGCCCCAGAGGACAGCAGGAGAGGGAATGGGGGCACCAGGCTGTACTGGATCTGGCCGGGATGGAGGCCGTTTTCTTCATAGCAGCCCGTATGGTGCTGTGTTTGAAATGTGTAGGTTACACAGCAAAGCTTTAGCTATTGCTGGGCAGTCCTTGCACAGCACCAAGGCCATCTCTCTTCCTCACTCTGCCCCCTTGAAGAGCAAACTAGGTGTGGGTAAGAGCCAGGGAGGGGACCCGATTTGACCAAAAGGCTACTCCATGCCATATAACATCATGGTCAGCAATAAAACTGTGGGCAGTCTTTCCAAAGTAGCCCTTGTTCAGAGACTGGCTGGGCATCGGTCTGCTGGTGCTGATTGGCAGCTGGCTTGGTAGCAACCAACCCTGTCTCCCCACACACCCTTCAGCCCCTGACAAGCAGCAGCCCAAAAGCAGGGCCAGGGAAAGGTGCTTTTGTGGTAGCCCCATCAAAACAGGTGCGACTCCCAGCACTGTTCCCGGACACCGAGGACCGGCATCGACAACCTGGGCTATATGAGCAGGCGTGTAGCCAGGAGATTGATGGGAGCGACGCTTCTGCTCTGCTCAGCACTCACCTGATGGCATCTAGAACACTGTGGCGAGTTTTGGGCTGTAACGCAAGAAAGACCTCGACCAAGTGGAACACGTTCGGCAGAGGGTGGCCAGGATGGCGAGGAGAGTCAAGCAGTGAAAGAGGTTGCCTGGGGGTGTTGTCCAGTCACCCTCCTTGGACGCTCATGGCTGACTGAGCTTGGAGCAAGGGGTTGGGCCCAATGACTTCTGGAGGTCCTTTGCAACTTGGTTATGCCATGCATGATCCTACGGTCCCAGGACGACCTTTTTGTGCCTCTGCCCACTGGGGATAGGGACAGCAATGAGAAGGAGGGGCTCAGCTTCCCCGCCGAGGAGACAGGCAGTGTGCAGGAGCTCTCCTGAATGCTCTGTGGGAAGAAACAAAAGATAGCAAAAAGCACCTCTGCACCAGCTAGAAGACCACAAGACCTGTGGACCCCAGCTGTTGGGACAATGCTTTCCCAAAAATGCTGTGGCGGTGTTTTCCCTTTCCGTTTTCATGCTTTTATTTCCCACCTGGTCTTCTCCTCACCCCACAACACTAAAGCTCAATGCTGTGGTTAGGACAGGTTCTCCTGGGCTCTCTGGGAAGCCACTGCACCTGCCTTGTCAGTCGCACATTCATCCCTTCCCTCCTGACGGCTTGCTTCACAGTGCTGAGCTTGTTGTGCAAAGAGAAGAGGGGTGCATGACCGTATTGGGTTTATGTAGCAAGGTTTTGGTAGCGGGGTGGTGCTGCGGAGGTGGCTTCTGTGAGAAGACACCGAAGCTGCCCCTGTGTTAGACATCGGTAGTTTGAGCCGGCTCCAAGACGGATGTGCCGCTGGCCAAGGCTGAGTCAGTCAGTGAAATCGGTAGCATCTCTGTGAAAGCGTACGGAAGGAACGGTAAAAAAGCCGTGCAGCAGCTGTGAGAGAGGAATGCGAAAATGTGAGCAAAACAACTCTGCAGAAGTGCAGGTCGGAGAAGGAGGGGAAGTAGGCGCTCCAGGTGCTGGAGACCAGGTTCCCCTGCAGCCCGTGGCGAAGACCATGATGAGGCAGGTTGTCCCCCTGCAGACCGTGGAGAGCCATGGTGGAGCAGATAGCCACGCTCCAGCCTGTGGAGGACCCACGCTGGAGCAGGTGGGTATGCCCTGAAAGAAGCCCCAGCCCTTGGAAAGCCTATGCAGGAGCAGGTTTTCTGGCAGGACCTGTGGCCCATGGGGGACCCGTGCTGAAGCAGCCCTTGAAGAACTGCAGTCTGTGGGAAAGATTTGTGCTGAGGCCGTTTGTGAAGGACCGTATACCGTGGGAGGGACTCAGCGCTGGAGTAGGGGAAGAGTGTGAGGAGGAAAGAGCGGCAGAAACAAAGTATTATGGCCTGAGAGCAAGCCCATTCGCCATCCCTGCTGCACTGCTTGCAGAGAGGGGGTAGGAGAGTCAGGAGTGAAATTGAGTCTAGGAAGAAGGGAGGGGTGGTGGGAAGGTGTTTCTTCGGTTTGTTCTTATTTCTCCCTCTCCTTACAACTAATTAGTCGTAAATGAAATTAATTCCCCCAAGCTGAGTGTGTTTTGGCTGTGACCAAAATTGAGAAGTGATCACCGTGGCCTTGTCTCAGTCCATGAGTTTCTCTGTCATATTTTCTCCCGGTGTCCTGTGAGAAGGAGAGAGAGAGAGAGAGCAGCTCGGTGGGCACCTGGTGGCCAGCCAAAGAAAACCCACCGCAACAACAAAAGGAATAGCAGTCATTGAACTAGATTGGGGAATTCCACCCCGAGCCAGCTAGGCAGAGAAGAGTGTACTCAATGCAAGGCTGTGTTAAGAGTCACTGCAAAACAATCCCCAAACTCCCCCTCCCAGACCCAGCCCTGAGCAACATCCATCTCCCTGGGCATCTTGGGAGAGCATCTGCAGGGGAAAGGATGACACAGACGCATGGGCTGGGATGCAGCAGAACTTTAATGAGTCAAAAGAGTACAACAAGGTCGCTCTGAGTGGAGGTCCCAGTACAGGGAGCACCAGGGGCAGAAAGGAGCCCCACGGCTGTGGCAGAGATCACGCCTGGTGTCCATCTGCCTGCCCCAGAGAGGGAGCAGGGCCAGCAGGTCCTCCCTGTGCTGGCTTTGTGGGGCTCGCAGCCCGGGGCAGCACAAGAGAACAAGGAAAAATGGAGGGAAAGGAGAGGGAGGAGGAGGGAAAAGGCAGGCATGGGCCGTGCTTTCCTAGGGCGCAGGCTGGCCCCACCCTATTGCAGGGGGTGCTGGGCTTGCTGAGCCCCTCGGAAAGCAACAAGGCGATGCTCCGTCCCCAGTCCGGTACCATCTTGTGGGTCCCTGGGGGCCTTCCCCAGGGCCATCGCCAGCAGCTTTAGCAGGGGAGGCATGGTCTGCCGCGGTAGCAGCTGCCAATGCCGGAGAGGCCAAAGCCGGAGAGGCCGGAGCCCCCGGAGTTGATGGGCACTCCCGCAGAGCTGAGGATGCTGCCAACGGCAGCGGAGGTGGAGGATCCGACGGCGGTGCTCTGCGGGAAGGAGCTGAGGATGGGGCCGGGCAGGGTCACCACCACGGGAGGGGGCTCGATGACGACGGTGGAGTCCTGGCACTGCCGGACACAGGGCTCATTGCAGCTGTTGGCCAGCGGGGTCGGGCCGCAGGGCCCGCATGGAGGGCATGGCAGGCACGGGTTGTAGCAGGACATGTCTTGTGGCTGGAGGTGCACCTGTGGGAGAGGGCAGGGGACAACAAAGCACGAGGGGTGGTTGAAGAGCAGCCTGTTACCCTGCAACGAAGGAGACCCTTTCCCCCAGCCCAAATGAGCACCACGAAGAGCGACCAAGGCCAGGGAGGTCCCCACCTAGCCCATAGCTCAGGAGACAGACGCCTCAGCCAAGCCCCAACCTCTCTCCATGCCACACCTTCGGCTCCCTTCCCTCTCCCATGGCAAGCAGCCTCAAGGCCCAGGATGGGACAGAGAGGCAGGTATGCACTGAGAAGTCACGGAGGAGGTGCAGGAGGACGAGAAGAAGGAGAAGGAGGTGTAAGACAAGAAAGGGCTTCAGACTCACCTTGTTCCCAAGGAGATGGAGGCGAGAGGAGCGGGTGAGAGAGTGAGGAGAAGGCCCCGCTTTTATACTGCACCCGCACCGCCTCAGGCCCACAGTCACTGCACGCGGGCAGTAATTTTCCAACAGACTCACCTCCAAAGAAACATATCCTACCTAATGGCACGGGTTGTGTTTTGGTTTCCGTCAACGCCGTCATTTCACTTCCTCATTTCTGAACATGCCTGGTGTGCGATGCCGGCTCCTTTTGCGTGCCAGTAAGAGATCCCAAGGATATCCCAGTCAGAATTGTGTCAGCATGGGCAGAAGCCAAGCCCCAAGTGGTGGAGGGGTCTTGTGCAGGCAGGGGAAGTTGACCTGGGGCAGTGAAGTGCGATTGTTTGCAACTCCCTTTGCAGGAAGAGGCCCAGCTCTGCCCGGCGCTGCCCACGGCAGCGGAGCACCCAAAGGCCCCTCTCTTTAAGGACGTGCCACGTGCTTCTCTCTCCTCCCTCTCTCTGAGCTCGCTCCGATGGTCCCTAGCTGTGGCAGCTCCAGGCAGCCAGGTTGTGCCAATGGTTTCAGCTGTCTTCCTCTCGCTGTCCTTTGGTCTGGGGAGAACATCTGCCAGGCTGTCTGGGTATGCAGGGTTGGGGTTAGGAAAGCCAAAGGCCACCTGGCGTTGAATCATGCAAAGCATGTGGAGGGCAACAAGAAGGTCTTCTTCCAGGTCGGTCAGCTACGAGGCTTGGTCAAAGACAGCTGCAGCGCTGAACAGAAGAGGGCAGGGGTTACAGGAAAGGTGGAGGTACTCCGAGGGTTCTTGGCCGTGGTCTTTCCTGGTAGGATTTACTGTCGAGAGAAGACTTTCCCACAGTAGAGGAGGATCAGCCCTAGGAACATTGAAACAGATTGGACTGACCTGAGTACATGTGACCAGATGCCAAGCACCCAAGGGAGTTGCAGAAAACTCCTCCCCACTGCGTGGGCCTCATCTCTGGGTCTCAGGCGCTGCATCTTCTCCTGGCATTAGCGCTTCAGCATGCCTTCTTTCCCATGCCCCAAAGGCCTCCTCGGCCAGGAGCACGACCCAGCACCATTGCGGAGGCAAGGAAACTTGCCCAGACTCCCCAGCCAGCGAGGGCTGTCAGGACCGTGCAGTGCCATGTGCCTGCGGATGCTCAGGGAGGGGCTGTGCTCAGAAGGGCCCTGGGTACAAGAACAGCTCTCAGACTACATCAGGGAGGTGATGCACTTCCCTGCCCTGCAGACACGGAGGCAGCTGGGACGCGTCGCAGGAGGGCAAGGGAATGCCTTCAGTAGGCAAGCTTCCTGGGACAGACTCTCCCTAGCCGTGGCGAGTCACAGTCTAATTTTGGATTGGCCGTGTGTCAGCCTTTTGGCGTGAGGCCAAGCCAGGAGTGCGTGCGCTCTGCAGGACCATGTCCCATGCATGGCTGAGTTCCCCTCTGGCCAGGGCAGCTCCATCCATAACCCTGGAAAACTGGTCTGAGTACTGGGCCGTACCCTTGTACACAGCTCCAGGCAGCCCCAGCGGCCATTGCCCTTGGGATGACCTTCTTGCTGGCACTCCCACAGCTTCAGGAGCTCACAGGATGGTCAGCGTGTTTTGCAAAAGTGTCTCCTGCTGGTCAGGGTCCAAAGCGTGCGGGCAACGTGCGTGGTGGTGTGAGGAGAATGGGAGGAACAAGGTGCTGTCCCGAGCCCCAACACACTCCCCTGGTAGTGAGGAGGGACCCAACTCCATGGGGCTTGTTGAGCAATCATGGCATTCATGAGGGCAATGTTGGTGGGACGCTATGTGCACCTTCCTGTAATGGGGGTGGAAAACAACCTCACAGAGTTCCCCAGAAACATACCGCTGCCTGCACAGAGCCCTCCAGCACTCGGAGCACATCTGCCTGTACCGATGTGTTCCTACCTGGGATACATTGGAGCCTTTCATCTCGATACTTGAAAGGAGCGTCTGAGGCCTAAAGGGCATGTCAAAAAATGAGGAAACGTAATGGCAGCATTGACGAAACCCAAATCCCCACCTGTGCCATTAGGTAGGATAGTTTGCTTTGGAGGTGAGTGTGCTGGAAAATTGCTGCCCGCGTGCAGTGACTGTGGGCCTGGGGCGGTGCAGGAGCAGTATAAAAGCGGGCCCTTCTCCTCACTCTCTCATCCGCTCCTCTTGCCTCCATCTCCTTGGGAACAAGGTGAGTCCGAAGCCCTTTCTGCTCTTCCTGCTCGTCCTCCTTTGCCTCATCCTCCTCTAGGATTTCTCAACACAAAACTGTCGTTTTGTCTGAGGCTGGGTCATGGTGCTGCTTGTCATGGGAGAAGGAAAGGGGTGGAAGGTGTGGCATGGAGAGAAGCTGGGGCTTGGCTGAGGTGTGTCCTGAGCTATGGGCTAGGAAGGGATCTTCCTGGGCTCGGTTGCTATTGGCAGGGCTCTCTTGGGCTGAAGGAAAGGACAAGCCCTGGGCCTCCCGACAACACCTCCAGCTCTCGGCTCCAGCTCATGCTTTTTCTCCCTCGTGCTGGAGTGACAGGCTGCTCCTCACACACCGCTCATGCTTTGCTTCTCCTGCCCTCTCCCCCAGGCGCACCTCCAGCCACAAGACATGTCCTGCTACAACCCGTGCCTGCCCTGCCGGCCCTGCGGCCCGACCCCGCTGGCCAACAGCTGCAATGAGCCCTGTGTCCGGCAGTGCCAGGACTCCACCGTCGTCATCCAGCCCTCCCCCGTGGTGGTGACCCTGCCCGGCCCCATCCTCAGCTCCTTCCCGCAGAGCACCGCCGTCGGATCCTCCACCTCCGCTGCCGTTGGCAGCATCCTCAGCTCTGCGGGAGTGCCCATCAACTCCGGGGGCTCCGGCCTCTCCGGCTTTGGCCTCTCCGGCATTGGCAGCTGCTACCGCGGCAGACCATGCCTCCCCTGCTAAAGCTGCTGGCGATAGCCCTGGGGAAGGCCCCCAGGGACCCACAAGATGGTACCGGACTGGGGACGGAGCATCGGCTTGCTGCTTTTCCGAGGGGCTCAGCACGCCCAGCACCCCTTGCATAAAGACGGGACCGGCCTGGGCTCTCAGAGAGCATGGCCCATGCCTGCCTTTCCCCTCTTCCTCCCTCTCCTTTCCCTGCAGTGCCCTTGTTCTCTTGTGCTGCCCCGGGCTGCGAGCCCCACAAAGCCAGCACAGGGAGGACCTGCTGGCCCTGCTCCCTCTCTGGGGCAGGCAGATGGACACCAGGCGTGATCTCTGCCACAGCCACGGGGCACAGGCTTTTATCTGTCCCTGGTTCTCCCTGTGCTGGAGCCTCCACTCACAGTGACCTCATTTCCCTCCTTTGACTCATTAAAGTGCTGCTGCATCCCAGCCTGTGCCTTTGTGTCGTCCTTTCCCCTGCAGATGCTCTCCCAGGATGCCCGGGGAGACGGATGTTGCTCAGTGGTGGTTCTATGAGGAGGTGGCTGACTATGTTGGTGCAGAGATTGTTAAGAGAATGTTTGTTGCCTCTGCGTAGCCCTTCTCTTTGTGGACATTCCTGACATACACGCTCTGGAGGAACGGAGTTGCTGTGGGGATGTTAGGGGGTGCATGGTAGACGTGGTGACTCTTCACAATTCCCCAAAGGAGGGTAGGGTAGGACATAGTGCAGCTTGCTCCCGTTGGTCACTGTCACCTGCATGCGAGGAAGGCATTTTTGACTCTTCCAGAGCCCCTGACCATCAGTCCCGGCTTTGTTGTGCCTCTGCCCAGACGTGCTCTCTTGGCTGTGGTGCGTGTCCCGTGGAAGAAGCGAACGGCCACATCTGAACTCGGCTGAGGAGTCTGGGCTGCGGGAGGCCCCGTAAGCTGAGGAGAGGGCAGTCGGCAATTCCTCTTGCCCTGGCTGCCACAGTTCTGGGGCAGGAGGCTCAAGCAGAAAATGGCCCCAGAGGACAGCAGGAGAGGGAATGGGGGCACCAGGCTGTACTGGATCTGGCCGGGATGGAGGCCGTTTTCTTCATAGCAGCCCGTATGGTGCTGTGTTTGAAATGTGTAGGTTACACAGCAAAGCTTTAGCTATTGCTGGGCAGTCCTTGCACAGCACCAAGGCCATCTCTCTTCCTCACTCTGCCCCCTTGAAGAGCAAACTAGGTGTGGGTAAGAGCCAGGGAGGGGACCCGATTTGACCAAAAGGCTACTCCATGCCATATAACATCATGGTCAGCAATAAAACTGTGGGCAGTCTTTCCAAAGTAGCCCTTGTTCAGAGACTGGCTGGGCATCGGTCTGCTGGTGCTGATTGGCAGCTGGCTTGGTAGCAACCAACCCTGTCTCCCCACACACCCTTCAGCCCCTGACAAGCAGCAGCCCAAAAGCAGGGCCAGGGAAAGGTGCTTTTGTGGTAGCCCCATCAAAACAGGTGCGACTCCCAGCACTGTTCCCGGACACCGAGGACCGGCATCGACAACCTGGGCTATATGAGCAGGCGTGTAGCCAGGAGATTGATGGGAGCGACGCTTCTGCTCTGCTCAGCACTCACCTGATGGCATCTAGAACACTGTGGCGAGTTTTGGGCTGTAACGCAAGAAAGACCTCGACCAAGTGGAACACGTTCGGCAGAGGGTGGCCAGGATGGCGAGGAGAGTCAAGCAGTGAAAGAGGTTGCCTGGGGGTGTTGTCCAGTCACCCTCCTTGGACGCTCATGGCTGACTGAGCTTGGAGCAAGGGGTTGGGCCCAATGACTTCTGGAGGTCCTTTGCAACTTGGTTATGCCATGCATGATCCTACGGTCCCAGGACGACCTTTTTGTGCCTCTGCCCACTGGGGATAGGGACAGCAATGAGAAGGAGGGGCTCAGCTTCCCCGCCGAGGAGACAGGCAGTGTGCAGGAGCTCTCCTGAATGCTCTGTGGGAAGAAACAAAAGATAGCAAAAAGCACCTCTGCACCAGCTAGAAGACCACAAGACCTGTGGACCCCAGCTGTTGGGACAATGCTTTCCCAAAAATGCTGTGGCGGTGTTTTCCCTTTCCGTTTTCATGCTTTTATTTCCCACCTGGTCTTCTCCTCACCCCACAACACTAAAGCTCAATGCTGTGGTTAGGACAGGTTCTCCTGGGCTCTCTGGGAAGCCACTGCACCTGCCTTGTCAGTCGCACATTCATCCCTTCCCTCCTGACGGCTTGCTTCACAGTGCTGAGCTTGTTGTGCAAAGAGAAGAGGGGTGCATGACCGTATTGGGTTTATGTAGCAAGGTTTTGGTAGCGGGGTGGTGCTGCGGAGGTGGCTTCTGTGAGAAGACACCGAAGCTGCCCCTGTGTTAGACATCGGTAGTTTGAGCCGGCTCCAAGACGGATGTGCCGCTGGCCAAGGCTGAGTCAGTCAGTGAAATCGGTAGCATCTCTGTGAAAGCGTACGGAAGGAACGGTAAAAAAGCCGTGCAGCAGCTGTGAGAGAGGAATGCGAAAATGTGAGCAAAACAACTCTGCAGAAGTGCAGGTCGGAGAAGGAGGGGAAGTAGGCGCTCCAGGTGCTGGAGACCAGGTTCCCCTGCAGCCCGTGGCGAAGACCATGATGAGGCAGGTTGTCCCCCTGCAGACCGTGGAGAGCCATGGTGGAGCAGATAGCCACGCTCCAGCCTGTGGAGGACCCACGCTGGAGCAGGTGGGTATGCCCTGAAAGAAGCCCCAGCCCTTGGAAAGCCTATGCAGGAGCAGGTTTTCTGGCAGGACCTGTGGCCCATGGGGGACCCGTGCTGAAGCAGCCCTTGAAGAACTGCAGTCTGTGGGAAAGATTTGTGCTGAGGCCGTTTGTGAAGGACCGTATACCGTGGGAGGGACTCAGCGCTGGAGTAGGGGAAGAGTGTGAGGAGGAAAGAGCGGCAGAAACAAAGTATTATGGCCTGAGAGCAAGCCCATTCGCCATCCCTGCTGCACTGCTTGCAGAGAGGGGGTAGGAGAGTCAGGAGTGAAATTGAGTCTAGGAAGAAGGGAGGGGTGGTGGGAAGGTGTTTCTTCGGTTTGTTCTTATTTCTCCCTCTCCTTACAACTAATTAGTCGTAAATGAAATTAATTCCCCCAAGCTGAGTGTGTTTTGGCTGTGACCAAAATTGAGAAGTGATCACCGTGGCCTTGTCTCAGTCCATGAGTTTCTCTGTCATATTTTCTCCCGGTGTCCTGTGAGAAGGAGAGAGAGAGAGAGAGCAGCTCGGTGGGCACCTGGTGGCCAGCCAAAGAAAACCCACCGCAACAACAAAAGGAATAGCAGTCATTGAACTAGATTGGGGAATTCCACCCCGAGCCAGCTAGGCAGAGAAGAGTGTACTCAATGCAAGGCTGTGTTAAGAGTCACTGCAAAACAATCCCCAAACTCCCCCTCCCAGACCCAGCCCTGAGCAACATCCATCTCCCTGGGCATCTTGGGAGAGCATCTGCAGGGGAAAGGATGACACAGACGCATGGGCTGGGATGCAGCAGAACTTTAATGAGTCAAAAGAGTACAACAAGGTCGCTCTGAGTGGAGGTCCCAGTACAGGGAGCACCAGGGGCAGAAAGGAGCCCCACGGCTGTGGCAGAGATCACGCCTGGTGTCCATCTGCCTGCCCCAGAGAGGGAGCAGGGCCAGCAGGTCCTCCCTGTGCTGGCTTTGTGGGGCTCGCAGCCCGGGGCAGCACAAGAGAACAAGGAAAAATGGAGGGAAAGGAGAGGGAGGAGGAGGGAAAAGGCAGGCATGGGCCGTGCTTTCCTAGGGCGCAGGCTGGCCCCACCCTATTGCAGGGGGTGCTGGGCTTGCTGAGCCCCTCGGAAAGCAACAAGGCGATGCTCCGTCCCCAGTCCGGTACCATCTTGTGGGTCCCTGGGGGCCTTCCCCAGGGCCATCGCCAGCAGCTTTAGCAGGGGAGGCATGGTCTGCCGCGGTAGCAGCTGCCAATGCCGGAGAGGCCAAAGCCGGAGAGGCCGGAGCCCCCGGAGTTGATGGGCACTCCCGCAGAGCTGAGGATGCTGCCAACGGCAGCGGAGGTGGAGGATCCGACGGCGGTGCTCTGCGGGAAGGAGCTGAGGATGGGGCCGGGCAGGGTCACCACCACGGGAGGGGGCTCGATGACGACGGTGGAGTCCTGGCACTGCCGGACACAGGGCTCATTGCAGCTGTTGGCCAGCGGGGTCGGGCCGCAGGGCCCGCATGGAGGGCATGGCAGGCACGGGTTGTAGCAGGACATGTCTTGTGGCTGGAGGTGCACCTGTGGGAGAGGGCAGGGGACAACAAAGCACGAGGGGTGGTTGAAGAGCAGCCTGTTACCCTGCAACGAAGGAGACCCTTTCCCCCAGCCCAAATGAGCACCACGAAGAGCGACCAAGGCCAGGGAGGTCCCCACCTAGCCCATAGCTCAGGAGACAGACGCCTCAGCCAAGCCCCAACCTCTCTCCATGCCACACCTTCGGCTCCCTTCCCTCTCCCATGGCAAGCAGCCTCAAGGCCCAGGATGGGACAGAGAGGCAGGTATGCACTGAGAAGTCACGGAGGAGGTGCAGGAGGACGAGAAGAAGGAGAAGGAGGTGTAAGACAAGAAAGGGCTTCAGACTCACCTTGTTCCCAAGGAGATGGAGGCGAGAGGAGCGGGTGAGAGAGTGAGGAGAAGGCCCCGCTTTTATACTGCACCCGCACCGCCTCAGGCCCACAGTCACTGCACGCGGGCAGTAATTTTCCAACAGACTCACCTCCAAAGAAACATATCCTACCTAATGGCACGGGTTGTGTTTTGGTTTCCGTCAACGCCGTCATTTCACTTCCTCATTTCTGAACATGCCTGGTGTGCGATGCCGGCTCCTTTTGCGTGCCAGTAAGAGATCCCAAGGATATCCCAGTCAGAATTGTGTCAGCATGGGCAGAAGCCAAGCCCTAAGTGGTGGAGGGGTCTTGTGCAGGCAGGGGAAGTTGACCTGGGGCAGTGAAGTGCGATTGTTTGCAACTCCCTTTGCAGGAAGAGGCCCAGCTCTGCCCGGCGCTGCCCACGGCAGCGGAGCACCCAAAGGCCCCTCTCTTTAAGGACGTGCCACGTGCTTCTCTCTCCTCCCTCTCTCTGAGCTCGCTCCGATGGTCCCTAGCTGTGGCAGCTCCAGGCAGCCAGGTTGTGCCAATGGTTTCAGCTGTCTTCCTCTCGCTGTCCTTTGGTCTGGGGAGAACATCTGCCAGGCTGTCTGGGTATGCAGGGTTGGGGTTAGGAAAGCCAAAGGCCACCTGGCGTTGAATCACGCAAAGCATGTGGAGGGCAACAAGAAGGTCTTCTTCCAGGTCGGTCAGCTACGAGGCTTGGTCAAAGACAGCTGCAGCGCTGAACGGAAGAGGGCAGGGGTTACAGGAAAGGTGGAGGTACTCCGAGGGTTCTTGGCCGTGGTCTTTCCTGGTAGGATTTACTGTCGAGAGAAGACTTTCCCACAGTAGAGGAGGATCAGCCCTAGGAACATTGAAACAGATTGGACTGACCTGAGTACATGTGACCAGATGCCAAGCACCCAAGGGAGTTGCAGAAAACTCCTCCCCACTGTGTGGGCCTCATCTCTGGGTCTCAGGCGCTGCATCTTCTCCTGGCATTAGCGCTTCAGCATGCCTTCTTTCCCATGCCCCAAAGGCCTCCTCGGCCAGGAGCACAACCCAGCACCATTGCGGAGGCAAGGAAACTTGCCCAGACTCCCCAGCCAGCGAGGGCTGTCAGGACCGTGCAGTGCCACGTGCCTGCGGATGCTCAGGGAGGGGCTGTGCTCAGAAGGGCCCTGGGTACAAGAACAGCTCTCAGACTACATCAGGGAGGTGATGCACTTCCCTGCCCTGCAGACACGGAGGCAGCTGGGACGCGTCGCAGGAGGGCAAGGGAATGCCTTCAGTAGGCAAGCTTCCTGGGACAGACTCTCCCTAGCCGTGGCGAGTCACAGTCTAATTTTGGATTGGCCGTGTGTCAGCCTTTTGGCGTGAGGCCAAGCCAGGAGTGCGTGCGGTCTGCAGGCCCACGTCCCATGCATGGCTGAGTTCCCCTTCGGTGAGGACAGCTGCATCCCTGCCCCGGAAAAACTGTGCCCAGGCACACAGCTCCAGGCAGCCCCAGCGGCCATTGCCCTTGGGATGACCTTCTTGCCAGCTCTCCCACAGCTCGGGGGTGGTTGCAGGATGGTCACCGTGTATTGGAAAAGTGGCCAGGCCTTTGTGTGTCATGCAGGTCAGGGTCCAAAGCGTGCAGCCAAAGTGCATGGTGGGGTGAGGACAGTGGGAGGAACAAGGCGCATTCCCGAGCCCCAACACAGCGCTATGGGAGTGAGAGGGGAGGAACCTGGCTCCACAGTGTTGTTGAGTAGTCAGGGGCTTTGGGAGGGCAATGTTCTCCTTCCGCAAGCCTGCCGATTGCACCGGTTGGGGACCCCCAAGACTGCCAGAAAAGGGGATGACTTGCAGAAGAAACCAGCCAATGTCTTCCCAGAAGGAGAAGCTTTCCTTGGGCGGAGGCATTTGAAACCAGTAGCGCAGCCCACCTGCCTATAGAGGCAGTGGTCAGTGACTGCTGGAGCGAGCAGGGAGGCAGGCAGAGAGGGAGAAGGATGCGGCATGTCCTCATTCGGAGAAGCCTTTGGTCACCCAGGAGAGGACTGCTTTGGTGGGAAGACATGTGTACCTTCCGACACAGGAGCTTGAAAACAACCTCACCATATTTCCCCAGACCCATGACCTCTGGCTGCACAGACCCCTCCAGCACTTGCGGGCATATCTTCTGCCTGTACTGACAAGATCCTGCTAAGGAAATCTTTGGGCCTCTCATCCCAATACTTCAAAAGAGCCTCTGTGGTCTAATGGCCATGTCAGAAATGAGGAAGTGAAATGACGGCGTTGACGGAAACCAAAACCCCACCTGTGCCATTAGGTAGGATAGTTTGCTTTGGAGGTGAGTCTGTTGGAAAATTACTGCCCGCGTGCAGTGACTGTGGGCCTGAGGCAGTGCGGGTGCAGTATAAAAGCGGGGCCTTCTCCTCACTCTCTCACCCGCTCCTCTCGCCTCCATCTCCTTGGGAACAAGGTGAGTCTGAAGCCCTTTCTTGTCTTACACCTCCTTCTCCTTCTTCTCGTCCTCTTGCACCTCCTCTGTGACTTCTCAGTGCATACCTGCCTCTCTGTCCCATCCTGGGCCTTGAGGCTGCTTGCCATGGGAGAGGGAAGGGAGCCGAAGGTGTGGCATGGAGAGAGGTTGGGGCTTGGCTGAGGCGTCTGTCTCCTGAGCTATGGGCTAGGTGGGGACCTCCCTGGCCTTGGTCGCTCTTTGTGGTGCTCATTTGGGCTGGGGGAAAGGGTTTCCTTCGTTGTGGGGTAACAGGCTGCTCTTCAACCACCCCTTGTGCTTTGTTGTCCCCTGCCCTCTCCCACAGGTGCACCTCCAGCCACAAGACATGTCCTGCTACAACCCGTGCCTGCCATGCCCTCCATGCGGGCCCTGCGGCCCGACCCCGCTGGCCAACAGCTGCAATGAGCCCTGTGTCCGGCAGTGCCAGGACTCCACCGTCGTCATCGAGCCCCCTCCCGTGGTGGTGACCCTGCCCGGCCCCATCCTCAGCTCCTTCCCGCAGAGCACCGCCGTCGGATCCTCCACCTCCGCTGCCGTTGGCAGCATCCTCAGCTCTGCGGGAGTGCCCATCAACTCCGGGGGCTCCGGCCTCTCCGGCTTTGGCCTCTCCGGCATTGGCAGCTGCTACCGCGGCAGACCATGCCTCCCCTGCTAAAGCTGCTGGCGATGGCCCTGGGGAAGGCCCCCAGGGACCCACAAGATGGTACCGGACTGGGGACGGAGCATCGCCTTGTTGCTTTTCAGAGGGTCCAGCACGCCCAGCACCCCTTGCAATAGGGTGGGGCCAGCCTGCGCCCTAGGAAAGCACGGCCCATGCCTGCCTTTCCCCACTTCCTCCCTCTCCTTTCCCTGCAGTGCCCTTGTTCTCTTGTGCTGCCCCGGGCTGCGAGCCCCACAAAGCCAGCACAGGGAGGACCTGCTGGCCCTGCTCCCTCTCTGGGGCAGGCAGATGGACACCAGGCGTGATCTCTGCCACCGCCACGGGGCGCAGGCTTTTATCTGTCCCTGGTTCTCCCTGTGCTGGAGCCTCCACTCACAGTGACCTCATTTCCCTCCTTTGACTCATTAAAGTGCTGCTGCATCCCAGCCTGTGCCTTTGTGTTGTCCTTTCCCCTGCAGATGCTCTCCCAGGATGCCCGGGGAGACGGATGTTGCTCAGTGGTGGTTCTATGAGGAGGTGGCTGACTATGTTGGTGCAGAGATTGTTAAGAGAATGTTTGTTGCCTCTGCGTAGCCCTTCTCTTTGTGGACATTCCTGACATACACGCTCTGGAGGAACGGAGTTGCTGTGGGGATGTTAGGGGGTGCATGGTAGACGTGGTGACTCTTCACAATTCCCCAAAGGAGGGTAGGGTAGGACATAGTGCAGCTTGCTCCCGTTGGTCACTGTCACCTGCATGCGAGGAAGGCATTTTTGACTCTTCCAGAGCCCCTGACCATCAGTCCCGGCTTTGTTGTGCCTCTGCCCAGACGTGCTCTCTTGGCTGTGGTGCGTGTCCCGTGGAAGAAGCGAACGGCCACATCTGAACTCGGCTGAGGAGTCTGGGCTGCGGGAGGCCCCGTAAGCTGAGGAGAGGGCAGTCGGCAATTCCTCTTGCCCTGGCTGCCACAGTTCTGGGGCAGGAGGCTCAAGCAGAAAATGGCCCCAGAGGACAGCAGGAGAGGGAATGGGGGCACCAGGCTGTACTGGATCTGGCCGGGATGGAGGCCGTTTTCTTCATAGCAGCCCATATGGTGCTGTGTTTGAAATGTGTAGGTTACACAGCAAAGCTTTAGCTATTGCTGGGCAGTCCTTGCACAGCACCAAGGCCATCTCTCTTCCTCACTCTGCCCCCTTGAAGAGCAAACTAGGTGTGGGTAAGAGCCAGGGAGGGGACCCGATTTGACCAAAAGGCTACTCCATGCCATATAACATCATGGTCAGCAATAAAACTGTGGGCAGTCTTTCCAAAGTAGCCCTTGTTCAGAGACTGGCTGGGCATCGGTCTGCTGGTGCTGATTGGCAGCTGGCTTGGTAGCAACCAACCCTGTCTCCCCACACACCCTTCAGCCCCTGACAAGCAGCAGCCCAAAAGCAGGGCCAGGGAAAGGTGCTTTTGTGGTAGCCCCATCAAAACAGGTGCGACTCCCAGCACTGTTCCCGGACACCGAGGACCGGCATCGACAACCTGGGCTATATGAGCAGGCGTGTAGCCAGGAGATTGATGGGAGCGACGCTTCTGCTCTGCTCAGCACTCACCTGATGGCATCTAGAACACTGTGGCGAGTTTTGGGCTGTAACGCAAGAAAGACCTCGACCAAGTGGAACACGTTCGGCAGAGGGTGGCCAGGATGGCGAGGAGAGTCAAGCAGTGAAAGAGGTTGCCTGGGGGTGTTGTCCAGTCACCCTCCTTGGACGCTCATGGCTGACTGAGCTTGGAGCAAGGGGTTGGGCCCAATGACTTCTGGAGGTCCTTTGCAACTTGGTTATGCCATGCATGATCCTACGGTCCCAGGACCACCTTTTTGTGCCTCTGCCCACTGGGGATAGGGACAGCAATGAGAAGGAGGGGCTCAGCTTCCCCGCCGAGGAGACAGGCAGTGTGCAGGAGCTCTCCTGAATGCTCTGTGGGAAGAAACAAAAGATAGCAAAAAGCACCTCTGCACCAGCTAGAAGACCACAAGACCTGTGGACCCCAGCTGTTGGGACAATGCTTTCCCAAAAATGCTGTGGCGGTGTTTTCCCTTTCCGTTTTCATGCTTTTATTTCCCACCTGGTCTTCTCCTCACCCCACAACACTAAAGCTCAATGCTGTGGTTAGGACAGGTTCTCCTGGGCTCTCTGGGAAGCCACTGCACCTGCCTTGTCAGTCGCACATTCATCCCTTCCCTCCTGACGGCTTGCTTCACAGTGCTGAGCTTGTTGTGCAAAGAGAAGAGGGGTGCATGACCGTATTGGGTTTATGTAGCAAGGTTTTGGTAGCGGGGTGGTGCTGCGGAGGTGGCTTCTGTGAGAAGACACCGAAGCTGCCCCTGTGTTAGACATCGGTAGTTTGAGCCGGCTCCAAGACGGATGTGCCGCTGGCCAAGGCTGAGTCAGTCAGTGAAATCGGTAGCATCTCTGTGAAAGCGTACGGAAGGAACGGTAAAAAAGCCGTGCAGCAGCTGTGAGAGAGGAGTGCGAAAATGTGAGCAAAACAACTCTGCAGAAGTGCAGGTCGGAGAAGGAGGGGAAGTAGGCGCTCCAGGTGCTGGAGACCAGGTTCCCCTGCAGCCCGTGGCGAAGACCATGATGAGGCAGGTTGTCCCCCTGCAGACCGTGGAGAGCCATGGTGGAGCAGATAGCCACGCTCCAGCCTGTGGAGGACCCACGCTGGAGCAGGTGGGTATGCCCTGAAAGAAGCCCCAGCCCTTGGAAAGCCTATGCAGGAGCAGGTTTTCTGGCAGGACCTGTGGCCCATGGGGGACCCGTGCTGAAGCAGCCCTTGAAGAACTGCAGTCTGTGGGAAAGATTTGTGCTGAGGCCGTTTGTGAAGGACCGTATACCGTGGGAGGGACTCAGCGCTGGAGTAGGGGAAGAGTGTGAGGAGGAAAGAGCGGCAGAAACAAAGTATTATGGCCTGAGAGCAAGCCCATTCGCCATCCCTGCTGCACTGCTTGCAGAGAGGGGGTAGGAGAGTCAGGAGTGAAATTGAGTCTAGGAAGAAGGGAGGGGTGGTGGGAAGGTGTTTCTTCGGTTTGTTCTTATTTCTCCCTCTCCTTACAACTAATTAGTCGTAAATGAAATTAATTCCCCCAAGCTGAGTGTGTTTTGGCTGTGACCAAAATTGAGAAGTGATCACCGTGGCCTTGTCTCAGTCCATGAGTTTCTCTGTCATATTTTCTCCCGGTGTCCTGTGAGAAGGAGAGAGAGAGAGAGAGCAGCTCGGTGGGCACCTGGTGGCCAGCCAAAGAAAACCCACCGCAACAACAAAAGGAATAGCAGTCATTGAACTAGATTGGGGAATTCCACCCCGAGCCAGCTAGGCAGAGAAGAGTGTACTCAATGCAAGGCTGTGTTAAGAGTCACTGCAAAACAATCCCCAAACTCCCCCTCCCAGACCCAGCCCTGAGCAACATCCATCTCCCTGGGCACCTTGGGAGAGCATCTGCAGGGGAAAGGATGACACAGACGCATGGGCTGGGATGCAGCAGAACTTTAATGAGTCAAAAGAGTACAACAAGGTCGCTCTGAGTGGAGGTCCCAGTACAGGGAGCACCAGGGGCAGAAAGGAGCCCCACGGCTGTGGCAGAGATGACGCCTGGTGTCCATCTGCCTGCCCCAGAGAGGGAGCAGGGCCAGCAGGTCCTCCCTGTGCTGGCTTTGTGGGGCTCGCAGCCCGGGGCAGCACAAGAGAACAAGGAAAAATGGAGGGAAAGGAGAGGGAGGAAGAGGGGAAAGGCAGGCATGGGCCGTGCTTTCCTAGGGCGCAGGCTGGCCCCACCCTATTGCAGGGGGTGCTGGGCTTGCTGAGCCCCTCGGAAAGCAACAAGGCGATGCTCCGTCCCCAGTCCGGCACCATCTTGTGGGTCCCTGGGGGCCTTCCCCAGGGCCATCGCCAGCAGCTTTAGCAGGGGAGGCATGGTCTGCCGCGGTAGCAGCTGCCAATGCCGGAGAGGCCAAAGCCGGAGAGGCCGGAGCCCCCGGAGTTGATGGGCACTCCCGCAGAGCTGAGGATGCTGCCAACGGCAGCGGAGGTGGAGGATCCGACGGCGGTGCTCTGCGGGAAGGAGCTGAGGATGGGGCCGGGCAGGGTCACCACCACGGGAGGGGGCTGGATGACGACGGTGGAGTCCTGGCACTGCCGGACACAGGGCTCATTGCAGCTGTTGGCCAGCGGGGTCGGGCCGCAGGGCCCGCATGGAGGGCATGGCAGGCACGGGTTGTAGCAGGACATGTCTTGTGGCTGGAGGTGCACCTGTGGGAGAGGGCAGGGGACAACAAAGCACGAGGGGTGGTTGAAGAGCAGCCTGTTACCCCGCAACGAAGGAGACCCTTTCCCCCAGCCCAAATGAGCACCACGAAGAGCGACCAAGGCCAGGGAGGTCCCCACCTAGCCCATAGCTCAGGAGACAGACGCCTCAGCCAAGCCCCAACCTCTCTCCATGCCACACCTTCGGCTCCCTTCCCTCTCCCATGGCAAGCAGCCTCAAGGCCCAGGATGGGACAGAGAGGCAGGTATGCACTGAGAAGTCACGGAGGAGGTGCAGGAGGACGAGAAGAAGGAGAAGGAGGTGTAAGACAAGAAAGGGCTTCAGACTCACCTTGTTCCCAAGGAGATGGAGGCGAGAGGAGCGGGTGAGAGAGTGAGGAGAAGGCCCCGCTTTTATACTGCACCCGCACCGCCTCAGGCCCACAGTCACTGCACGCGGGCAGTAATTTTCCAACAGACTCACCTCCAAAGAAACACATCCTACCTAATGGCACGGGTTGTGTTTTGGTTTCCGTCAACGCCGTCATTTCACTTCCTCATGTCTGAACATGCCTGGTGTGCGATGCCGGCTCCTTTCGCGTGCCAGTAAGAGATCCCAAGGATATCCCAGTCAGAATTGTGTCAGCATGGGCAGAAGACTAGCCCCAAGTGGTGGAGGGGTCTTGTGCAGGCAGGGGAAGTTGACTTGGGGCAGTGAAGTGCGATTGTTTGCAACTCCCTTTGCGGGAAGAGGCCCAGCTCTGCCCGGCGCTGCCCACGGCAGCGGAGCACCCAAAGGCCCCTCTCTTTAAGGACGTGCCACGTGCTTCTCTCTCCTCCCTCTCTCTGAGCTCGCTCCGATGGTCCCTAGCTGTGGCAGCTCCAGGCAGCCAGGTTGTGCCAATGGTTTCAGCTGTCTTCCTCTCGCTGTCCTTTGGTCTGGGGAGAACATCTGCCAGGCTGTCTGAGTATGCAGGGTTGGGGTTAGGAAAGCCAAAGGCCACCTGGCGTTGAATCACGCAAAGCATGTGGAGGGCAACAAGAAGGTCTTCTTCCAGGTCGGTCAGCTACGAGGCTTGGACGAGGACAGCTGCAGCACTGAACGGAAGAGGGCAGGGGTTACAGGAAAGGTGGAGGTACTCCGAGGGTTCTTGGCCGTGGTCTTTCCTGGTAGGATTTGCTGTTGAGAGATCGGCCTCCTGACATCTTTTTGAGAAGTCTGGAGCAGTGAAGACTTTCCCACAGTAGAGGAGGAGCAGCCCTAGGAACATTGAAACAGATTGGGCTGACCTGAGTACATGTGACCAGATGCCATGCACCCAAGGGAGTTGGCTGGTGTCATTACGAGGCCGCTCTCAAGCCCCTTTGAAAGCCACAGCAGTCAGGGAGTGCATCTGAGGGCTGGAAGAAAGCAAATGAGCCTCCTGTCTTGAAGAAGAGCACGATGGAGCATCCAGGGAGCGACAGGCCCGTCAGCCTCACCTCTATCCCTGCAAAGGTGGTGGAGCAAATAATCATCCTGGAAGCCCTTTCCCAAGATGAAAGGACGAGAAGGTGATTGTGAGTGGTCAGCATGGATTTATGGAGGGGAAAGCAGGCTTGAGCAGCCTCTCATCCTTCTCTGACAATGTGCCTGGCTCTGGTGGGTGAGGGAAGTGTAGCAAATGTTGTTAAGGTCACGTAAGCAAGGCTTTTGACGCTGTCTCCTGTAGCAATCCTGACAGACCAACTGATGAAAACCAGGCTGGGGAAGAGGGCAGTGCGGGGGGTTGAAATCTGGCATGGCTGCTGGTCTCCCATGAAGCGACTGGAGCCCCTGAGGCAGGAGGGGCTGCAAGACATGGGGTTGTCCACCCTGGAGGAGAGAAGGCCCCAGGGCGTGCTTCTTAGCAATCGGTTACAAGAGCTGACGGGAGGGAATCAAGAACATAGAGCCAGCCAGACTGTCCTGAGTCCTCTCCAGTGAAGGGACAAGAGGTAACAGGCACATACTCAAATACAGGGAAACACAAGAAAAGGCTTTGTTCGTGTTAGTGTTACCCTCTCTGAGGGTAAAGCACCGGCTATGGTTGCCTGAACAGGTTGTGGTTTCTCCATCCTTGTAGGTATTCAGAGGTTGACAGGACTTGACCCTCAGAATCCTCCAAAGGCTGACTATGCTTTGAGCAGGGGTGGTTGGAGTAGACGATCTCCAGAGGTCCCTTCCAACCTCAAGGATCCTGTGATTCTGTCATGGGCAAAAGATGGGTGATGTGCAGCTGCCCCGAAGAGGGAAGAACTGGTTGGGAACATTGGAATCAAGGGCAGCCTTGGCTCTCACACCTGAGACAGATTTCAAGACGTGACGGCAGGGAGGAAAGCGAGTAGCAGAGTACAGTCCCTGGACTTCAGGCACGCCGACTTTGGCCTAGTGAGGCAGCTGGGAGGTAGGATGCCATGGAGGCAGCTGTGAAGGGCAGAGGAGCTCAGAAAAGCTGGCAGCGCGTTAAGCACCTCATGGTCCAAGAGCAGGAGCAGTACAGCCCAGTTCTAAGGAAAACAAACAGACGTCCCAGCAGATCGGCTCTGGCTAAGCGTGGTACCCACGGCGGAGCACCAACGTCAAAAGGCAGCATCCTGGAGGTGGAAGGAGGGATGATTTGCATAGGAGGGATCTGGGAATAGTTCCTAGTCTTGTTGGGATGCTGTTAGGAAAGCCGAAGCTCAGCCTACGTTGAGTCTTGCAAGGAGCATGAAGAGCAAGAGGCAACAAGCATCAAGAGCAAGATTGACCCCTACAAGAGTAGCCAAAGACTGATGGAGGAAAATGTGGGCCCACTGCTGACGGGGGAAGATGATTTCCTGAAGAGTGGAGAGAGAGCACGTTGGGGGAAGTTATTTCCTTCTCTCTTATAGTCTTTACCTACAGTGAATCCCAGGCTGCTGTGCTCTCTGAAAGAGCTGAAGGAGGGGAAGCCCTCCCAGCATCAGGTGAGCTTCAAATAACTGTGCTGCAGGGCAGGGCTGCCGTAAAGAGAGGCACAGACAGGCTGGAGGACTGGATCCACAGGAGCCTCATGACATTCCAGAAGGACAAATGGGAAATTCTGCACCCGGAAAGGAGGAGCCTCTGCTGGGCAGATCTGCCCACTGGGGCGGGCTCAGCCTTAGGGAGAGACTTGCATGTTGGAAGGGAATGGATGCACAAGCCTCACCTTCCTAGCCAAAGAGACCAGGCTGTAGTGAGGAGCTCTCCTGAACACTCCATGGAGGGAAAGAAAGAGTTGCAGAAAACTCCTCCCCACTGTGTGGGCCTCATCTCTGGGTCTCAGGCGCTGCATCTTCTCCTGGCATTAGCGCTTCAGCATGCCTTCTTTCCCATGCCCCAAAGGCCTCCTTGGCCAGGAGCACAACCCAGCACCATTGCGGAGGCAAGGAAACTTGCCCAGACTCCCCAGCCAGCGAGGGCTGTCAGGACCGTGCAGTGCCACGTGCCTGCGGATGCTCAGGGAGGGGCTGTGCTCAGAAGGGCCCTGGGTACAAGAACAGCTCTCAGACTACATCAGGGAGGTGATGCACTTCCCTGCCCTGCAGACACGGAGGCAGCTGGGACGCGTCGCAGGAGGGCAAGGGAATGCCTTCAGTAGGCAAGCTTCCTGGGACAGACTCTCCCTAGCCGTGGCGAGTCACAGTCTAATTTTGGATTGGCCGTGTGTCAGCCTTTTGGCGTGAGGCCAAGCCAGGAGGGCGTGCGGTCTGCAGGCTTGTGTCCCACGTGGGGCTGAGTTCCCCTCTGGCCAGGGCAGCTCCATCCATAACCCTGGAAAACTGGTCCGAGTACTGGGCTGTACCCTTGTACACAGCTCCAGGCAGCCCCAACGGCCATGGCCCTTGGGATGACCTTCTTGCTGGCACTCCCACAGCTTCAGGAGCTCACAGGATGGTCAGCGTGTTTTGCAAAAGTGTCTCCTGCTGGTCAGGGTTCCAAAGCGTGCGGGCAACGTGCGTGGTGGTGTGAGGAGAATGGGAGGAACAAGGTGCTGTCCCGAGCCCCAACACACTCCCCTGGTAGTGAGGAGGGACCCAACTCCACGGGGCTTGTTGAGCAATCATGGCATTCGTGAGGGCAATGCTGGTGGGACGCTATGTGCACCTTCCTGTAATGGGGGTGGAAAACAACCTCACAGAGTTCCCCAGAAACATACCGCTGCCTGCACAGAGCCCTCCAGCACTCGGAGCACATCTGCCTGTACCGATGTGTTCCTACCTGGGATACATTGGAGCCTTTCATCTCGATACTTGAAAGGAGCGTCTGAGGCCTAAAGGGCATGTCAAAAAATGAGGAAACGTAACGGCAGCATTGACGAAACCCAAATCCCCACCTGTGCCATTAGGTAGGATAGTTTGCTTTGGAGGTGAGTGTGCTGGAAAATTGCTGCCCGCGTGCAGTGACTGTGGGCCTGGGGCGGTGCAGGAGCAGTATAAAAGCGGGCCCTTCTCCTCACTCTCTCATCCACTCCTCTCGCCTCCATCTCCTTGGGAACAAGGTGAGTCCGAAGCCCTTTCTGCTCTTCCTGCTCGTCCTCCTTCGCCTCATCCTCCTCTAGGATTTCTCAACACAAAACTGTCGTTTTGTCTGAGGCTGGGTCATGGTGCTGCTTGTCATGGGAGAAGGAAAGGGGTGGAAGGTGTGGCATGGAGAGAAGCTGGGGCTTGGCTGAGGTGTGTCCTGAGCTATGGGCTAGGAAGGGATCTTCCTGGGCTCGGTTGCTATTGGCAGGGCTCTCTTGGGCTGAAGGAAAGGACAAGCCCTGGGCCTCCCGACAACACCTCCAGCTCTCGGCTCCAGCTCATGCTTTCTCTCCCTCGTGTTGGAGTGACAGGCTGCTCCTCACGCACCGCTCATGCTTTGCTTCTCCTGCCCTCTCCCCCAGGCGCACCTCCAGCCACAAGACATGTCCTGCTACAACCCGTGCCTGCCCTGCCGGCCCTGCGGCCCGACCCCGCTGGCCAACAGCTGCAATGAGCCCTGTGTCCGGCAGTGCCAGGACTCCACCGTCGTCATCCAGCCCTCCCCCGTGGTGGTGACCCTGCCCGGCCCCATCCTCAGCTCCTTCCCGCAGAGCACCGCCGTCGGATCCTCCACCTCCGCTGCCGTTGGCAGCATCCTCAGCTCTGCGGGAGTGCCCATCAACTCCGGGGGCTCCGGCCTCTCCGGCTTTGGCCTCTCCGGCATTGGCAGCTGCTACCGCAGCAGACCATGCCTCCCCTGCTAAAGCTGCTGGCGATGGCCCTGGGGAAGGCCCCCAGGGACCCACAAGATGGTACCGGACTGGGGACGGAGCATCGGCTTGCTGCTTTTCCGAGGGGCTCAGCACGCCCAGCACCCCTTGCATAAAGACGGGACCGGCCTGGGCTCTCAGAGAGCACGGCCCATGCCTGCCTTTCCCCTCTTCCTCCCTCTCCTTTCCCTGCAGTGCCCTTGTTCTCTTGTGCTGCCCCGGGCTGTGAGCCCCACAAAGCCAGCACAGGGAGGACCTGCTGGCCCTGCTCCCTCTCTGGGGCAGGCAGATGGACACCAGGCGTGATCTCTGCCACAGCCACGGGGCACAGGCTTTTATCTGTCCCTGGTTCTCCCTGTGCTGGAGCCTCCACTCACAGTGACCTCATTTCCCTCCTTTGACTCATTAAAGTGCTGCTGCATCCCAGCCTGTGCCTTTGTGTCGTCCTTTCCCCTGCAGATGCTCTCCCAGGATGCCCGGGGAGACGGATGTTGCTCAGTGGTGGTTCTATGAGGAGGTGGCTGACTATGTTGGTGCAGAGATTGTTAAGAGAATGTTTGTTGCCTCTGCGTAGCCCTTCTCTTTGTGGACATTCCTGACATACACGCTCTGGAGGAACGGAGTTGCTGTGGGGATGTTAGGGGGTGCATGGTAGACGTGGTGACTCTTCACAATTCCCCAAAGGAGGGTAGGGTAGGACATAGTGCAGCTTGCTCCCGTTGGTCACTGTCACCTGCATGCGAGGAAGGCATTTTTGACTCTTCCAGAGCCCCTGACCATCAGTCCCGGCTTTGTTGTGCCTCTGCCCAGACGTGCTCTCTTGGCTGTGGTGCGTGTCCCGTGGAAGAAGCGAACGGCCACATCTGAACTCGGCTGAGGAGTCTGGGCTGCGGGAGGCCCCGTAAGCTGAGGAGAGGGCAGTCGGCAATTCCTCTTGCCCTGGCTGCCACAGTTCTGGGGCAGGAGGCTCAAGCAGAAAATGGCCCCAGAGGACAGCAGGAGAGGGAATGGGGGCACCAGGCTGTACTGGATCTGGCCGGGATGGAGGCCGTTTTCTTCATAGCAGCCCGTATGGTGCTGTGTTTGAAATGTGTAGGTTACACAGCAAAGCTTTAGCTGTTGCTGGGCAGTCCTTGCACAGCACCAAGGCCATCTCTCTTCCTCACTCTGCCCCCTTGAAGAGCAAACTAGGTGTGGGTAAGAGCCAGGGAGGGGACCCGATTTGACCAAAAGGCTACTCCATGCCATATAACATCATGGTCAGCAATAAAACTGTGGGCAGTCTTTCCAAAGTAGCCCTTGTTCAGAGACTGGCTGGGCATCGGTCTGCTGGTGCTGATTGGCAGCTGGCTTGGTAGCAACCAACCCTGTCTCCCCACACACCCTTCAGCCCCTGACAAGCAGCAGCCCAAAAGCAGGGCCAGGGAAAGGTGCTTTTGTGGTAGCCCCATCAAAACAGGTGCGACTCCCAGCACTGTTCCCGGACACCGAGGACCGGCATCGACAACCTGGGCTATATGAGCAGGCGTGTAGCCAGGAGATTGATGGGAGCGACGCTTCTGCTCTGCTCAGCACTCACCTGATGGCATCCAGAACACTGTGGCGAGTTTTGGGCTGTAACGCAAGAAAGACCTCGACCAAGTGGAACACGTTCGGCAGAGGGTGGCCAGGATGGCGAGGAGAGTCAAGCAGTGAAAGAGGTTGCCTGGGGGTGTTGTCCAGTCACCCTCCTTGGACGCTCATGGCTGACTGAGCTTGGAGCAAGAGGTTGGGCCCAATGACTTCTGGAGGTCCTTTGCAACTTGGTTATGCCATGCATGATCCTACGGTCCCAGGACGACCTTTTTGTGCCTCTGCCCACTGGGGATAGGGACAGCAATGAGAAGGAGGGGCTCAGCTTCCCCGCCGAGGAGACAGGCAGTGTGCAGGAGCTCTCCTGAATGCTCTGTGGGAAGAAACAAAAGATAGCAAAAAGCACCTCTGCACCAGCTAGAAGACCACAAGACCTGTGGACCCCAGCTGTTGGGACAATGCTTTCCCAAAAATGCTGTGGCGGTGTTTTCCCTTTCCGTTTTCATGCTTTTATTTCCCACCTGGTCTTCTCCTCACCCCACAACACTAAAGCTCAATGCTGTGGTTAGGACAGGTTCTCCTGGGCTCTCTGGGAAGCCACTGCACCTGCCTTGTCAGTCGCACATTCATCCCTTCCCTCCTGACGGCTTGCTTCACAGTGCTGAGCTTGTTGTGCAAAGAGAAGAGGGGTGCATGACCGTATTGGGTTTATGTAGCAAGGTTTTGGTAGCGGGGTGGTGCTGCGGAGGTGGCTTCTGTGAGAAGACACCGAAGCTGCCCCTGTGTTAGACATCGGTAGTTTGAGCCGGCTCCAAGACGGATGTGCCGCTGGCCAAGGCTGAGTCAGTCAGTGAAATCGGTAGCATCTCTGTGAAAGCGTACGGAAGGAACGGTAAAAAAGCCGTGCAGCAGCTGTGAGAGAGGAGTGCGAAAATGTGAGCAAAACAACTCTGCAGAAGTGCAGGTCGGAGAAGGAGGGGAAGTAGGCGCTCCAGGTGCTGGAGACCAGGTTCCCCTGCAGCCCGTGGCGAAGACCATGATGAGGCAGGTTGTCCCCCTGCAGACCGTGGAGAACCATGGTGGAGCAGATAGCCACGCTCCAGCCTGTGGAGGACCCACGCTGGAGCAGGTGGGTATGCCCTGAAAGAAGCCCCAGCCCTTGGAAAGCCTATGCAGGAGCAGGTTTTCTGGCAGGACCTGTGGCCCATGGGGGACCCGTGCTGAAGCAGCCCTTGAAGAACTGCAGTCTGTGGGAAAGATTCGTGCTGAGGCCGTTTGTGAAAGGACCGTATACCGTGGGAGGGACTCAGCGCTGGAGTAGGGGAAGAGTGTGAGGAGGAAAGAGCGGCAGAAACAAAGTATTATGGCCTGAGAGCAAGCCCATTCGCCATCCCTGCTGCACTGCTTGCAGAGAGGGGGTAGGAGAGTCAGGAGTGAAATTGAGTCTAGGAAGAAGGGAGGGGTGGTGGGAAGGTGTTTCTTCGGTTTGTTCTTATTTCTCCCTCTCCTTACAACTAATTAGTCGTAAATGAAATTAATTCCCCCAAGCTGAGTGTGTTTTGGCTGTGACCAAAATTGAGAAGTGATCACCGTGGCCTTGTCTCAGTCCATGAGTTTCTCTGTCATATTTTCTCCCGGTGTCCTGTGAGAAGGAGAGAGAGAGAGAGAGCAGCTCGGTGGGCACCTGGTGGCCAGCCAAAGAAAACCCACCGCAACAACAAAAGGAATAGCAGTCATTGAACTAGATTGGGGAATTCCACCCCGAGCCAGCTAGGCAGAGAAGAGTGTACTCAATGCAAGGCTGTGTTAAGAGTCACTGCAAAACAATCCCCAAACTCCCCCTCCCAGACCCAGCCCTGAGCAACATCCATCTCCCTGGGCATCTTGGGAGAGCATCTGCAGGGGAAAGGATGACACAGACGCATGGGCTGGGATGCAGCAGAACTTTAATGAGTCAAAAGAGTACAACAAGGTCGCTCTGAGTGGAGGTCCCAGTACAGGGAGCACCAGGGGCAGAAAGGAGCCCCACGGCTGTGGCAGAGATGACGCCTGGTGTCCATCTGCCTGCCCCAGAGAGGGAGCAGGGCCAGCAGGTCCTCCCTGTGCTGGCTTTGTGGGGCTCGCAGCCCGGGGCAGCACAAGAGAACAAGGAAAAATGGAGGGAAAGGAGAGGGAGGAAGAGGGGAAAGGCAGGCATGGGCCGTGCTTTCCTAGGGCGCAGGCTGGCCCCACCCTATTGCAGGGGGTGCTGGGCTTGCTGAGCCCCTCGGAAAGCAACAAGGCGATGCTCCGTCCCCAGTCCGGTACCATCTTGTGGGTCCCTGGGGGCCTTCCCCAGGGCCATCGCCAGCAGCTTTAGCAGGGGAGGCATGGTCTGCCGCGGTAGCAGCTGCCAATGCCGGAGAGGCCAAAGCCGGAGAGGCCGGAGCCCCCGGAGTTGATGGGCACTCCCGCAGAGCTGAGGATGCTGCCAACGGCAGCGGAGGTGGAGGATCCGACGGCGGTGCTCTGCGGGAAGGAGCTGAGGATGGGGCCGGGCAGGGTCACCACCACGGGAGGGGGCTGGATGACGACGGTGGAGTCCTGGCACTGCCGGACACAGGGCTCATTGCAGCTGTTGGCCAGCGGGGTCGGGCCGCAGGGCCCGCATGGAGGGCATGGCAGGCACGGGTTGTAGCAGGACATGTCTTGTGGCTGGAGGTGCACCTGTGGGAGAGGGCAGGGGACAACAAAGCACGAGGGGTGGTTGAAGAGCAGCCTGTTACCCCGCAACGAAGGAGACCCTTTCCCCCAGCCCAAATGAGCACCACGAAGAGCGACCAAGGCCAGGGAGGTCCCCACCTAGCCCATAGCTCAGGAGACAGACGCCTCAGCCAAGCCCCAACCTCTCTCCATGCCACACCTTCGGCTCCCTTCCCTCTCCCATGGCAAGCAGCCTCAAGGCCCAGGATGGGACAGAGAGGCAGGTATGCACTGAGAAGTCACGGAGGAGGTGCAGGAGGACGAGAAGAAGGAGAAGGAGGTGTAAGACAAGAAAGGGCTTCAGACTCACCTTGTTCCCAAGGAGATGGAGGCGAGAGGAGCGGGTGAGAGAGTGAGGAGAAGGCCCCGCTTTTATACTGCACCCGCACCGCCTCAGGCCCACAGTCACTGCACGCGGGCAGTAATTTTCCAACAGACTCACCTCCAAAGAAACATATCCTACCTAATGGCACGGGTTGTGTTTTGGTTTCCGTCAACGCCGTCATTTCACTTCCTCATTTCTGAACATGCCTGGTGTGCGATGCCGGCTCCTTTTGCGTGCCAGTAAGAGATCCCAAGGATATCCCAGTCAGAATTGTGTCAGCATGGGCAGAAGCCAAGCCCCAAGTGGTGGAGGGGTCTTGTGCAGGCAGGGGAAGTTGACCTGGGGCAGTGAAGTGCGATTGTTTGCAACTCCCTTTGCAGGAAGAGGCCCAGCTCTGCCCGGCGCTGCCCACGGCAGCGGAGCACCCAAAGGCCCCTCTCTTTAAGGACGTGCCACGTGCTTCTCTCTCCTCCCTCTCTCTGAGCTCGCTCCGATGGTCCCTAGCTGTGGCAGCTCCAGGCAGCCAGGTTGTGCCAATGGTTTCAGCTGTCTTCCTCTCGCTGTCCTTTGGTCTGGGGAGAACATCTGCCAGGCTGTCTGGGTATGCAGGGTTGGGGTTAGGAAAGCCAAAGGCCACCTGGCGTTGAATCATGCAAAGCATGTGGAGGGCAACAAGAAGGTCTTCTTCCAGGTCGGTCAGCTACGAGGCTTGGTCAAAGACAGCTGCAGCGCTGAACAGAAGAGGGCAGGGGTTACAGGAAAGGTGGAGGTACTCCGAGGGTTCTTGGCCGTGGTCTTTCCTGGTAGGATTTACTGTCGAGAGAAGACTTTCCCACAGTAGAGGAGGATCAGCCCTAGGAACATTGAAACAGATTGGACTGACCTGAGTACATGTGACCAGATGCCAAGCACCCAAGGGAGTTGCAGAAAACTCCTCCCCACTGCGTGGGCCTCATCTCTGGGTCTCAGGCGCTGCATCTTCTCCTGGCATTAGCGCTTCAGCATGCCTTCTTTCCCATGCCCCAAAGGCCTCCTCGGCCAGGAGCACAACCCAGCACCATTGCGGAGGCAAGGAAACTTGCCCAGACTCCCCAGCCAGCGAGGGCTGTCAGGACCGTGCAGTGCCACGTGCCTGCGGATGCTCAGGGAGGGGCTGTGCTCAGAAGGGCCCTGGGTACAAGAACAGCTCTCAGACTACATCAGGGAGGTGATGCACTTCCCTGCCCTGCAGACACGGAGGCAGCTGGGACGCGTCGCAGGAGGGCAAGGGAATGCCTTCAGTAGGCAAGCTTCCTGGGACAGACTCTCCCTAGCCGTGGTGAGTCACAGTCTAATTTTGGATTGGCCGTGTGTCAGCCTTTTGGCGTGAGGCCAAGCCAGGAGGGCGTGCGGTATGCAGGCCCATGTCCCATGCATGGCTGAGTTCCCCTCTGGCCAGGGCAGCTCCATCCATAACCCTGGAAAACTGGTCCGAGTACTGGGCCGTACCCTTGTACACAGCTCCAGGCAGCCCCAGTGGCCATTGCCCTTGGGATGACCTTCTTGCTGGCACTCCCACAGCTTCAGGAGCTCACAGGATGGTCAGCGTGTTTTGCAAAAGTGTCTCCTGCTGGTCAGGGTTCCAAAGCGTGCGGGCAACGTGCGTGGTGGTGTGAGGAGAATGGGAGGAACAAGGTGCTGTCCCGAGCCCCAACACACTCCCCTGGTAGTGAGGAGGGACCCAACTCCACGGGGCTTGTTGAGCAATCATGGCATTCGTGAGGGCAATGTTGGTGGGACGCTATGTGCACCTTCCTGTAATGGGGGTGGAAAACAACCTCACAGAGTTCCCCAGAAACATACCGCTGCCTGCACAGAGCCCTCCAGCACTCGGAGCACATCTGCCTGTACCGATGTGTTCCTACCTGGGATACATTGGAGCCTTTCATCTCGATACTTGAAAGGAGCGTCTGAGGCCTAAAGGGCATGTCAAAAAATGAGGAAACGTAATGGCAGCATTGACGAAACCCAAATCCCCACCTGTGCCATTAGGTAGGATAGTTTGCTTTGGAGGTGAGTGTGCTGGAAAATTGCTGCCGGCGTGCAGTGACTGCGGGCCTGGGGCGGTGCAGGAGCAGTATAAAAGCGGGCCCTTCTCCTCACTCTCTCATCCGCTCCTCTCGCCTCCATCTCCTTGGGAACAAGGTGAGTCCGAAGCCCTTTCTGCTCTTCCTGCTCGTCCTCCTTCGCCTCATCCTCCTCTAGGATTTCTCAACACAAAACTGTCGTTTTGTCTGAGGCTGGGTCATGGTGCTGCTTGTCATGGGAGAAGGAAAGGGGTGGAAGGTGTGGCATGGAGAGAAGCTGGGGCTTGGCTGAGGTGTGTCCTGAGCTATGGGCTAGGAAGGGATCTTCCTGGGCTCGGTTGCTATTGGCAGGGCTCTCTTGGGCTGAAGGAAAGGACAAGCCCTGGGCCTCCCGACAACACCTCCAGCTCTCGGCTCCAGCTCATGCTTTCTCTCCCTCGTGTTGGAGTGACAGGCTGCTCCTCACGCACCGCTCATGCTTTGCTTCTCCTGCCCTCTCCCCCAGGCGCACCTCCAGCCACAAGACATGTCCTGCTACAACCCGTGCCTGCCCTGCCGGCCCTGCGGCCCGACCCCGCTGGCCAACAGCTGCAATGAGCCCTGTGTCCGGCAGTGCCAGGACTCCACCGTCGTCATCCAGCCCTCCCCCGTGGTGGTGACCCTGCCCGGCCCCATCCTCAGCTCCTTCCCGCAGAGCACCGCCGTCGGATCCTCCACCTCCGCTGCCGTTGGCAGCATCCTCAGCTCTGCGGGAGTGCCCATCAACTCCGGGGGCTCCGGCCTCTCCGGCTTTGGCCTCTCCGGCATTGGCAGCTGCTACCGCAGCAGACCATGCCTCCCCTGCTAAAGCTGCTGGCGATGGCCCTGGGGAAGGCCCCCAGGGACCCACAAGATGGTACCGGACTGGGGACGGAGCATCGGCTTGCTGCTTTTCCGAGGGGCTCAGCACGCCCAGCACCCCTTGCATAAAGACGGGACCGGCCTGGGCTCTCAGAGAGCACGGCCCATGCCTGCCTTTCCCCTCTTCCTCCCTCTCCTTTCCCTGCAGTGCCCTTGTTCTCTTGTGCTGCCCCGGGCTGTGAGCCCCACAAAGCCAGCACAGGGAGGACCTGCTGGCCCTGCTCCCTCTCTGGGGCAGGCAGATGGACACCAGGCGTGATCTCTGCCACAGCCACGGGGCACAGGCTTTTATCTGTCCCTGGTTCTCCCTGTGCTGGAGCCTCCACTCACAGTGACCTCATTTCCCTCCTTTGACTCATTAAAGTGCTGCTGCATCCCAGCCTGTGCCTTTGTGTCGTCCTTTCCCCTGCAGATGCTCTCCCAGGATGCCCGGGGAGACGGATGTTGCTCAGTGGTGGTTCTATGAGGAGGTGGCTGACTATGTTGGTGCAGAGATTGTTAAGAGAATGTTTGTTGCCTCTGCGTAGCCCTTCTCTTTGTGGACATTCCTGACATACACGCTCTGGAGGAACGGAGTTGCTGTGGGGATGTTAGGGGGTGCATGGTAGACGTGGTGACTCTTCACAATTCCCCAAAGGAGGGTAGGGTAGGACATAGTGCAGCTTGCTCCCGTTGGTCACTGTCACCTGCATGCGAGGAAGGCATTTTTGACTCTTCCAGAGCCCCTGACCATCAGTCCCGGCTTTGTTGTGCCTCTGCCCAGACGTGCTCTCTTGGCTGTGGTGCGTGTCCCGTGGAAGAAGCGAACGGCCACATCTGAACTCGGCTGAGGAGTCTGGGCTGCGGGAGGCCCCGTAAGCTGAGGAGAGGGCAGTCGGCAATTCCTCTTGCCCTGGCTGCCACAGTTCTGGGGCAGGAGGCTCAAGCAGAAAATGGCCCCAGAGGACAGCAGGAGAGGGAATGGGGGCACCAGGCTGTACTGGATCTGGCCGGGATGGAGGCCGTTTTCTTCATAGCAGCCCGTATGGTGCTGTGTTTGAAATGTGTAGGTTACACAGCAAAGCTTTAGCTGTTGCTGGGCAGTCCTTGCACAGCACCAAGGCCATCTCTCTTCCTCACTCTGCCCCCTTGAAGAGCAAACTAGGTGTGGGTAAGAGCCAGGGAGGGGACCCGATTTGACCAAAAGGCTACTCCATGCCATATAACATCATGGTCAGCAATAAAACTGTGGGCAGTCTTTCCAAAGTAGCCCTTGTTCAGAGACTGGCTGGGCATCGGTCTGCTGGTGCTGATTGGCAGCTGGCTTGGTAGCAACCAACCCTGTCTCCCCACACACCCTTCAGCCCCTGACAAGCAGCAGCCCAAAAGCAGGGCCAGGGAAAGGTGCTTTTGTGGTAGCCCCATCAAAACAGGTGCGACTCCCAGCACTGTTCCCGGACACCGAGGACCGGCATCGACAACCTGGGCTATATGAGCAGGCGTGTAGCCAGGAGATTGATGGGAGCGACGCTTCTGCTCTGCTCAGCACTCACCTGATGGCATCCAGAACACTGTGGCGAGTTTTGGGCTGTAACGCAAGAAAGACCTCGACCAAGTGGAACACGTTCGGCAGAGGGTGGCCAGGATGGCGAGGAGAGTCAAGCAGTGAAAGAGGTTGCCTGGGGGTGTTGTCCAGTCACCCTCCTTGGACGCTCATGGCTGACTGAGCTTGGAGCAAGAGGTTGGGCCCAATGACTTCTGGAGGTCCTTTGCAACTTGGTTATGCCATGCATGATCCTACGGTCCCAGGACGACCTTTTTGTGCCTCTGCCCACTGGGGATAGGGACAGCAATGAGAAGGAGGGGCTCAGCTTCCCCGCCGAGGAGACAGGCAGTGTGCAGGAGCTCTCCTGAATGCTCTGTGGGAAGAAACAAAAGATAGCAAAAAGCACCTCTGCACCAGCTAGAAGACCACAAGACCTGTGGACCCCAGCTGTTGGGACAATGCTTTCCCAAAAATGCTGTGGCGGTGTTTTCCCTTTCCGTTTTCATGCTTTTATTTCCCACCTGGTCTTCTCCTCACCCCACAACACTAAAGCTCAATGCTGTGGTTAGGACAGGTTCTCCTGGGCTCTCTGGGAAGCCACTGCACCTGCCTTGTCAGTCGCACATTCATCCCTTCCCTCCTGACGGCTTGCTTCACAGTGCTGAGCTTGTTGTGCAAAGAGAAGAGGGGTGCATGACCGTATTGGGTTTATGTAGCAAGGTTTTGGTAGCGGGGTGGTGCTGCGGAGGTGGCTTCTGTGAGAAGACACCGAAGCTGCCCCTGTGTTAGACATCGGTAGTTTGAGCCGGCTCCAAGACGGATGTGCCGCTGGCCAAGGCTGAGTCAGTCAGTGAAATCGGTAGCATCTCTGTGAAAGCGTACGGAAGGAACGGTAAAAAAGCCGTGCAGCAGCTGTGAGAGAGGAGTGCGAAAATGTGAGCAAAACAACTCTGCAGAAGTGCAGGTCGGAGAAGGAGGGGAAGTAGGCGCTCCAGGTGCTGGAGACCAGGTTCCCCTGCAGCCCGTGGCGAAGACCATGATGAGGCAGGTTGTCCCCCTGCAGACCGTGGAGAACCATGGTGGAGCAGATAGCCACGCTCCAGCCTGTGGAGGACCCACGCTGGAGCAGGTGGGTATGCCCTGAAAGAAGCCCCAGCCCTTGGAAAGCCTATGCAGGAGCAGGTTTTCTGGCAGGACCTGTGGCCCATGGGGGACCCGTGCTGAAGCAGCCCTTGAAGAACTGCAGTCTGTGGGAAAGATTCGTGCTGAGGCCGTTTGTGAAAGGACCGTATACCGTGGGAGGGACTCAGCGCTGGAGTAGGGGAAGAGTGTGAGGAGGAAAGAGCGGCAGAAACAAAGTATTATGGCCTGAGAGCAAGCCCATTCGCCATCCCTGCTGCACTGCTTGCAGAGAGGGGGTAGGAGAGTCAGGAGTGAAATTGAGTCTAGGAAGAAGGGAGGGGTGGTGGGAAGGTGTTTCTTCGGTTTGTTCTTATTTCTCCCTCTCCTTACAACTAATTAGTCGTAAATGAAATTAATTCCCCCAAGCTGAGTGTGTTTTGGCTGTGACCAAAATTGAGAAGTGATCACCGTGGCCTTGTCTCAGTCCATGAGTTTCTCTGTCATATTTTCTCCCGGTGTCCTGTGAGAAGGAGAGAGAGAGAGAGAGCAGCTCGGTGGGCACCTGGTGGCCAGCCAAAGAAAACCCACCGCAACAACAAAAGGAATAGCAGTCATTGAACTAGATTGGGGAATTCCACCCCGAGCCAGCTAGGCAGAGAAGAGTGTACTCAATGCAAGGCTGTGTTAAGAGTCACTGCAAAACAATCCCCAAACTCCCCCTCCCAGACCCAGCCCTGAGCAACATCCATCTCCCTGGGCATCTTGGGAGAGCATCTGCAGGGGAAAGGATGACACAGACGCATGGGCTGGGATGCAGCAGAACTTTAATGAGTCAAAAGAGTACAACAAGGTCGCTCTGAGTGGAGGTCCCAGTACAGGGAGCACCAGGGGCAGAAAGGAGCCCCACGGCTGTGGCAGAGATCACGCCTGGTGTCCATCTGCCTGCCCCAGAGAGGGAGCAGGGCCAGCAGGTCCTCCCTGTGCTGGCTTTGTGGGGCTCGCAGCCCGGGGCAGCACAAGAGAACAAGGAAAAATGGAGGGAAAGGAGAGGGAGGAAGAGGGGAAAGGCAGGCATGGGCCGTGCTTTCCTAGGGCGCAGGCTGGCCCCACCCTATTGCAGGGGGTGCTGGGCTTGCTGAGCCCCTCGGAAAGCAACAAGGCGATGCTCCGTCCCCAGTCCGGTACCATCTTGTGGGTCCCTGGGGGCCTTCCCCAGGGCCATCGCCAGCAGCTTTAGCAGGGGAGGCATGGTCTGCCGCGGTAGCAGCTGCCAATGCCGGAGAGGCCAAAGCCGGAGAGGCCGGAGCCCCCGGAGTTGATGGGCACTCCCGCAGAGCTGAGGATGCTGCCAACGGCAGCGGAGGTGGAGGATCCGACGGCGGTGCTCTGCGGGAAGGAGCTGAGGATGGGGCCGGGCAGGGTCACCACCACGGGAGGGGGCTGGATGACGACGGTGGAGTCCTGGCACTGCCGGACACAGGGCTCATTGCAGCTGTTGGCCAGCGGGGTCGGGCCGCAGGGCCCGCATGGAGGGCATGGCAGGCACGGGTTGTAGCAGGACATGTCTTGTGGCTGGAGGTGCACCTGTGGGAGAGGGCAGGGGACAACAAAGCACGAGGGGTGGTTGAAGAGCAGCCTGTTACCCCGCAACGAAGGAGACCCTTTCCCCCAGCCCAAATGAGCACCACGAAGAGCGACCAAGGCCAGGGAGGTCCCCACCTAGCCCATAGCTCAGGAGACAGACGCCTCAGCCAAGCCCCAACCTCTCTCCATGCCACACCTTCGGCTCCCTTCCCTCTCCCATGGCAAGCAGCCTCAAGGCCCAGGATGGGACAGAGAGGCAGGTATGCACTGAGAAGTCACGGAGGAGGTGCAGGAGGACGAGAAGAAGGAGAAGGAGGTGTAAGACAAGAAAGGGCTTCAGACTCACCTTGTTCCCAAGGAGATGGAGGCGAGAGGAGCGGGTGAGAGAGTGAGGAGAAGGCCCCGCTTTTATACTGCACCCGCACCGCCTCAGGCCCACAGTCACTGCACGCGGGCAGTAATTTTCCAACAGACTCACCTCCAAAGAAACATATCCTACCTAATGGCACGGGTTGTGTTTTGGTTTCCGTCAACGCCGTCATTTCACTTCCTCATTTCTGAACATGCCTGGTGTGCGATGCCGGCTCCTTTTGCGTGCCAGTAAGAGATCCCAAGGATATCCCAGTCAGAATTGTGTCAGCATGGGCAGAAGCCAAGCCCCAAGTGGTGGAGGGGTCTTGTGCAGGCAGGGGAAGTTGACCTGGGGCAGTGAAGTGCGATTGTTTGCAACTCCCTTTGCAGGAAGAGGCCCAGCTCTGCCCGGCGCTGCCCACGGCAGCGGAGCACCCAAAGGCCCCTCTCTTTAAGGACGTGCCACGTGCTTCTCTCTCCTCCCTCTCTCTGAGCTCGCTCCGATGGTCCCTAGCTGTGGCAGCTCCAGGCAGCCAGGTTGTGCCAATGGTTTCAGCTGTCTTCCTCTCGCTGTCCTTTGGTCTGGGGAGAACATCTGCCAGGCTGTCTGGGTATGCAGGGTTGGGGTTAGGAAAGCCAAAGGCCACCTGGCGTTGAATCATGCAAAGCATGTGGAGGGCAACAAGAAGGTCTTCTTCCAGGTCGGTCAGCTACGAGGCTTGGTCAAAGACAGCTGCAGCGCTGAACAGAAGAGGGCAGGGGTTACAGGAAAGGTGGAGGTACTCCGAGGGTTCTTGGCCGTGGTCTTTCCTGGTAGGATTTACTGTCGAGAGAAGACTTTCCCACAGTAGAGGAGGATCAGCCCTAGGAACATTGAAACAGATTGGACTGACCTGAGTACATGTGACCAGATGCCAAGCACCCAAGGGAGTTGCAGAAAACTCCTCCCCACTGCGTGGGCCTCATCTCTGGGTCTCAGGCGCTGCATCTTCTCCTGGCATTAGCGCTTCAGCATGCCTTCTTTCCCATGCCCCAAAGGCCTCCTCGGCCAGGAGCACAACCCAGCACCATTGCGGAGGCAAGGAAACTTGCCCAGACTCCCCAGCCAGCGAGGGCTGTCAGGACCGTGCAGTGCCACGTGCCTGCGGATGCTCAGGGAGGGGCTGTGCTCAGAAGGGCCCTGGGTACAAGAACAGCTCTCAGACTACATCAGGGAGGTGATGCACTTCCCTGCCCTGCAGACACGGAGGCAGCTGGGACGCGTCGCAGGAGGGCAAGGGAATGCCTTCAGTAGGCAAGCTTCCTGGGACAGACTCTCCCTAGCCGTGGTGAGTCACAGTCTAATTTTGGATTGGCCGTGTGTCAGCCTTTTGGCGTGAGGCCAAGCCAGGAGGGCGTGCGGTATGCAGGCCCATGTCCCATGCATGGCTGAGTTCCCCTCTGGCCAGGGCAGCTCCATCCATAACCCTGGAAAACTGGTCCGAGTACTGGGCCGTACCCTTGTACACAGCTCCAGGCAGCCCCAGTGGCCATTGCCCTTGGGATGACCTTCTTGCTGGCACTCCCACAGCTTCAGGAGCTCACAGGATGGTCAGCGTGTTTTGCAAAAGTGTCTCCTGCTGGTCAGGGTTCCAAAGCGTGCGGGCAACGTGCGTGGTGGTGTGAGGAGAATGGGAGGAACAAGGTGCTGTCCCGAGCCCCAACACACTCCCCTGGTAGTGAGGAGGGACCCAACTCCACGGGGCTTGTTGAGCAATCATGGCATTTGTGAGGGCAATGTTGGTGGGACGCTATGTGCACCTTCCTGTAATGGGGGTGGAAAACAACCTCACAGAGTTCCCCAGAAACATACCGCTGCCTGCACAGAGCCCTCCAGCACTCGGAGCACATCTGCCTGTACCGATGTGTTCCTACCTGGGATACATTGGAGCCTTTCATCTCGATACTTGAAAGGAGCGTCTGAGGCCTAAAGGGCATGTCAAAAAATGAGGAAACGTAATGGCAGCATTGACGAAACCCAAATCCCCACCTGTGCCATTAGGTAGGATAGTTTGCTTTGGAGGTGAGTGTGCTGGAAAATTGCTGCCCGCGTGCAGTGACTGTGGGCCTGGGGCGGTGCAGGAGCAGTATAAAAGTGGGCCCTTCTCCTCACTCTCTCATCCGCTCCTCTCGCCTCCATCTCCTTGGGAACAAGGTGAGTCCGAAGCCCTTTCTGCTCTTCCTGCTCGTCCTCCTTCGCCTCATCCTCCTCTAGGATTTCCCAACACAAAACTGTCGTTTTGTCTGAGGCTGGGTCATGGTGCTGCTTGTCATGGGAGAAGGAAAGGGGTGGAAGGTGTGGCATGGAGAGAAGCTGGGGCTTGGCTGAGGTGTGTCCTGAGCTATGGGCTAGGAAGGGATCTTCCTGGGCTCGGTTGCTATTGGCAGGGCTCTCTTGGGCTGAAGGAAAGGACAAGCCCTGGGCCTCCCGACAACACCTCCAGCTCTCGGCTCCAGCTCATGCTTTTTCTCCCTCGTGCTGGAGAGACAGGCTGCTCCTCACGCACCGCTCATGCTTTGCTTCTCCTGCCCTCTCCCCCAGGCGCACCTCCAGCCACAAGACATGTCCTGCTACAACCCGTGCCTGCCCTGCCGGCCCTGCGGCCCGACCCCGCTGGCCAACAGCTGCAATGAGCCCTGTGTCCGGCAGTGCCAGGACTCCACCGTCGTCATCCAGCCCTCCCCCGTGGTGGTGACCCTGCCCGGCCCCATCCTCAGCTCCTTCCCGCAGAGCACCGCCGTCGGATCCTCCACCTCCGCTGCCGTTGGCAGCATCCTCAGCTCTGCGGGAGTGCCCATCAACTCCGGGGGCTCCGGCCTCTCCGGCTTTGGCCTCTCCGGCATTGGCAGCTGCTACCGCGGCAGACCATGCCTCCCCTGCTAAAGCTGCTGGCGATGGCCCTGGGGAAGGCCCCCAGGGACCCACAAGATGGTGCCGGACCAGGGATGGAGCATCAGCTTGCTGCTTTTCCGAGGGGCTCAGCATGCCCAGCACCCCTTGCAATAGGGTGGGGCCAGCCTGCGCCCTAGGAAAGCACGGCCCATGCCTGCCTTTCCCCTCTTCCTCCCTCTCCTTTCCCTCCATTTTTCCTTGTTCTCTTGTGCTGCCCCGGGCTGCGAGCCCCACAAAGCCGGCGTAGGGAGGACCTGCCGGCCCTGCTCCCTCTCTGCGGCAGGCAGATGGACACCAGGCGTGATCTCTGCCACAGCCACGGGGCGCAGGCTTTTATCTGTCCCTGCTGCTCCTTCCACTCATAGTGACCTCATTTCCCTCCTTTGACTCATTAAAGTTCTGCTGCATCCCAGCCTGTGCCTTTGTGTCATCCTTTCCCCTGCAGACGCTCTCCCAGGAGGCTCAGGGGCACAGATGTGGGGATTGTTTTGCAGTAAGTGTTAACACAGACATGCGTGAGTGTCCTTAGTCGTGCACAGGGCAGCCCTCTGCTTTATCAATGTTGTTGCCTATCTGTGGCTGCATAGAATTTTCCAACGTAGTTCAAAGACCATAGCTACTTGAGAGATGCTTTGAGGTCTCCACCAAAGCCTTCTCTACTCCACACTCAGCAAGCACCATGCCCTCAGCCTCTCCTCCCCAACCAAGTGCTCAAGCCCCCGCACCATTCTGGCCCCCCTCTGCTGAGCTTGCTCCACTTGGTCAAGGTCTCTCATAGAATCATAGAATCATTTAGGTGGGAAAAGACCTTTAAGATCGAGTCCAACTGTAAACCCAACACTGCCAAGTCCCACTAAACCATATCCCTAAGCACCACATCTACACGTTTCTTAAATACCTCTAGGGCTGGTGAGTCAGCCACTTCCCTGGGCAGCCTGTTCCAATGCTTGACTACCTTTTCACTGAAGAAATTTTCCCTAATATCCAATCTAAACCTCCCCTGGTGCAATTTAAGGCCGTTTCCTCTCGTCTCATCACCTGCTGCTTGGGAAAAATGATGGGCATGCGCTTTGCTACAACCTCCTTTCAGGTTGTTGTAGGAAGCGATAAGTTCTCCCCTCAGCCTCCTTTTCTCCAGACTAAACAACCCCAGTTCCCTCAGCTGCTCCTCATAAGACCTGTGCTCCAGACCTTTTACCAGCTTCCTTGCCCTTCTCTGGACACGCTCCAGCACCTCAATGTCTTTGTTGGAGTGAGGGGCCCAAAACTGGACACAGTATGCAAGGTGCGGCCTCACCAGTGCTGAGTACAGGAGGACGATCCCTTCCCTAGTCCTGCTGGCCATGCTATTCCTCATACAAGCCAGGATGCTGTTGGCCTTCTTGGCCTCTTTGGGCACGCTGCTGGCTCATATTCAGCTGGCTATTGACCAACTCGCCCAGGTCCTTTTCTGCCGGGCAGCTTTCCAGCCACTCTTCCCCAAGCCTGTAGCGTTGCATGGGGTTATTGTGACCCAAGTGCAGGACGCGGCACTTGGCCTTGTTGAACCTCATACAAGTGGCCTCGGCCCATCGGTCCAGCCTGTCCAGGTCCCTCTGCAGGGCCACCCTACCCTCCAGCAGATCGACACTCCCACCCAACTTGGTGTCATCTGCAAACTTACTGAGGGTGCGCTCGATCCCCTCCTCCAGATCATTGATAAAGATATTAAACAGAACTGGCCCCACTACTGAGCCCTGGCGAACACCACTTGTGACCAGCCACCAACTGGATTTAATTCCATTCACCACAACTCTTTGCGCCCAGCCATCCAGCCAATTTTTTACCCAGCAAAAGGTACACCCATGCAAGCCATGAACAGCCAGTTTCTCCAGGAGAATGCTGTGGGAAAAGGTGTCAAAGGCTTTATTGAAGTCTAGGTAAACAACATCCACAGCCTTTCCCTCATCCTCTAAGCGGGTCATCTCATCATAGAAGGAGATCAGGTTAGTCGAGAGTGGGATTGTTGTTCCCATCAGTCTCCTGTCTACGCTCCTGCAGCGTAGCACAGTCCTTGGTGTCCAGGAACAGTGCTGGGAGTCCCACTTCTTTTGCAGGGGTTACTGCGGAAGCAAACTGTCTTGGCCCTGCTTTTGGGCTGCTGCTTGTCAGGGGCTGAGGGATGGCTGGCTGCTGCCAAGCCAGCAGCCAATCGGGCCTTTGGGCAGACGTGTCATCGTGCCCAGCTGTGTCCTGCAGCAGTTCAGCAGCTCCCCTTCCTTGGCTGCAAGCTTCTCTGCAGCCTTTGCTGCTGGTTGCCACACTGCTTTGGAGAGAACCCGGAGAGTCCACACCCACTGGCTTTCCTCCTGCCCCAAGTCTCTCCCTGCCTCCATCTCCCCAGGAAACCCTGGGCACAGACAGGGAAGGAACAAGGTGAGAAGGACATGCGCTGCCTGTGGATCTGTGTGGTGTGTTGACCCCAGCCGGTACTAAGCACCCACTGGCCCTTCTCGCTGGGTCTGCTGTCCCAGCGGGATGGGGGCAGAATTGGAAGAGCAAGAGAACGAAATACCCTTGGGTCAAGATCGAGACAGTCTAAGAGGGGAAGGGACAAAAGAGAAAAACACAAGTGGTGCAAAGGCAATCACCCACCACCTAGCACCAGCAGACTGATGCCCAGCCAGTTTCTGAAGAATGGCTGCTTTGGAAAGACTGCCCACAGTTTTACTGCTGAGCATGTTGTTATGTGGGACGGAATAGCTCTTCTGTCAATGCGGGTGAACCATTCAGAGGTCATTTCCTGCTTGATCCTCCTTCCCCAGCACAGTGGCAGCCAGGGCAAGAGGAATTGCTGCCCCTCCTCTCCCCTCTCTTCCTCTCCACTCCTGGCCAGGAACCTGTAGGGCTGCTGCCCTCTCAGGGCCTTCCACAGCCCAGGCTCCTCAACCACCATCTGCAGTGGCCACATGCCCCTTCCATAGCACGTGCACCGAGGCCAAGACAGAACGTTTAGGCAGAGGCTCAGCAAAGCCGGGCCTGATGGCCAGGGGCTCTGGTGGAGTCGTGGATGCCCTCCAAACCCCCAAGTGGTAGTTCCCGAAGGGGACCCACTGCACTGTGTCCCACCCTACCCTCCTTTTGTGAATGCTGAAGGCTCCCCATGTACCCCACTCACCCCTAACTTCCCCAGGGCACACATTCTCCTCACCCTTGGTGCTACAGTGTCCACAGAAGAGGCAGACAACAATCATTCTTATGTCTGACTGCCAGGTGGTGGGGACATAGTTGTTATCTTCTTGATTACATCCATAGGGATGTGACGACATCCACCCTGCCATTTTACTCCCATGAAATGTATCTCCTGTGCAGGTCCGTTGACCTTGCTTCATTTCATGGCCAATCCACCTTCCAGAGGACTCAGAATTGTTCTTTTGCCCATCTCTAACCCTTCTTCTCCTTTCTTGCCCCACATGATGGGGCAACTGAGCTGCAACTAAACTGACAGCCTTCTTGCGTGGCCCCTTCTTACCAGCTGTCTTCCTCCTCAGTTCGTGTGCACAGGCTTCCGGCTTAAAGGTGGGCTCACTATCGCATGTCCTCAGTCCTCCCCCGGTCATGCAGGAAGAACCAGAGAGGGCCACACAGCATGGTCTTGGGGTTCCCTTTCCCACTGACCACAGCAGGAGGGGACTGGCTCCATGGGACACCCTGCACAGCTGAGGTACTGGCCTGTGGTGACAAGGAGGGAGGCAGATGTTCTTCAAAATTTCAGAGACAGGAAGATGCTCTCTCCACAGTTGGTGTATCCAAATCTGGGCAATACGTTGGTGCCAAGCTGTTAGTATATGACACTGCTGCATTTTGGACTAGCTTTTTCACACGGCCCCTGTACTCAGGGCATTCTCCAGGCCTTTGGAGACCTTTTTGTCATCAAGACCACCGTAGACGACTTCCAGCACTGCTCGTTCTCTCAGGTGCTGGATGCCTTCCTAAGCAGTAGTCCACTTCTTTGCCAAATCACAAGATCTTCCTTGAATAGCTATCTTGCCCTCACGCTCGACAGGAGACGCCTCCAGAGACTGCAATGCATTGCCTCTTTTCCAATTCTGCTGTCAACTCCCCACTCCCTAGTGAGGGATCCCAGCTGTTGGGCTTCCTTACCTTCCAGTTCCTGACTGCTGGCGCCACTCTCCTAGCATCAGAGTTGCCAGGCAGTAATATGCTCACCTGGCTGGTGCCTGTGATCTTTACACCTGTCTCAAAGATCTCTCAAGGTCAGGGACTGGGTACTTTCTGTCTCTCGAGTGATTTCTCTCACCTCTTCCTCCCGTTTCTTTGCTGAAGGACCAGCTTACCGATCAGACTCTTCCTACTCCTTACTCCCTTACTAATCGATGAGATGGACCCGTTCACCTCCTTGTCCGCTATTTCTGTTTCACTACTGGGGCGATTACTGTAGGCGGTGTTTGGGTCCCTCTCTCAGCAATGGTGTCCTCACGTGTGGTTTGGGTCTCTGCCTCAGCTACCATGTTCTTAGATGCACTTTGGATGCCTGGCTCAATCACGGCATTCTCAGAGGTGCTTTAGGTCTCTGTCTTAACCACAGTCCTCTGATAGTACTGAATCATGGCTCAATAGGCACAGCTCAAGCTCCCATACCGTGCTAAAAACAGCTGGTTTTCAAGCAGCTGTCACCCAGGGACCGGCCACCTCAGGGCATGTTTCACTGTCGCCGCACCCAAAAGTTGTCTCCTCTTATGCCAGCATGACACCAGATTCCACAAACCCCACATTAAGCCAACTAGATAGCTCCCCCAGCACAGTAACAGCCTCAGTGCCAGGGCAAAGCGCATAGCCTTTAGTTCTATGAACATATACCCAAGCTCAGCCAAATAAAGACACAAGCAGTGCAGCAAGCAAACTCCCCGACCTGCACTCCCCGGCCTGCCAACTAGCAACAGCTGCAACTACAGCATGCTCAATGCAAAACTGCCATTGTCTCGAGCCCCACGTTGAACGCCAAAATGACTGGGGTGAGTTGACCTTGATTGGGTGCCAGGAGCCCACCAAGACACTCTATCACGCCCCCTCCTCAGGGAGAAAGGGCGGACAAAATAAGGTGAAAAACTCGTGGGTTGAGATAAAGGCAGTTTAATGAAGAAAAGCAAGGAAAATGTGAGGAAGCAAAGCAAAGTAGAAAGATTTATTCTCTACTTCCCATCAACAAGCCATGTCCAGCCACTCCTGGGAAACAGGGCCACAGTATGCTTAGCGGTTGCTTTGGAAGAGAAATGCCTTAACTATGAATGCCCCCCCCCCCCCCCCCCCCCCCCCCCCCCCCCACTTCCCCCCGTTGCCTCCTGGTGTGGTTTCCTCCTGGTGTGGTTTAACCTGGCAGGCAGCTAAACACCACACAGGTGTTTGCTCACTCCCTGGCTCCCCAGTGGGATGGGGGAGAGACTCAGAAAAAAAGGTAAAATTCATGGCTTGAGACAAAGACAGTTTAATAGGACAGAAAAGGGAGGGAAAGTCATAATAATAATAGTAACAGTAATAATAAGTGTAAACAGAATAAGTGATGCACAATGCAATTGCTCACCACCTGCCAACCGATGCCCAGACAGTTCCCGAGCAGCGACTACTGCCCCCCAGCCACCCCCCACCCCCCACCCCCACCCCCAGTTTATAGACTGAGCATGATGTCGTATGGTATGGAATATCCCTTTGGCCACTTTGGGTCAGCTGTCTTGGCTGTGTCCCCTCTCAGCTTCTTGTGCAGCGGGCAGAGCATGGGAAGCTGAAAAAGTCCTTGACTAGTGTAAGCAGTACTTAGCAATGACTAAAACATCAGTGTGCTATCAACATTTTCTCATACTAAATCCAAAACCCAACACCCTACCAGCTACTAGGAAGAAAATTAACTCTATCCCAGCCAAAACCAGGCTGGGTTAGGGTTAGGGTTAGGCTCCATTCTCTTAGCATCTATTGCTGACCATGATGTCATATGGTATGGATTATAATTTTGGTCAGTTCGGGTGAGCTGTCCTGGCTATGTCCTCTCCCAACCTCTTGCCCACTCCCAACCTACTGCCCTTTTGGAGAGGGAGTTAGAGAGAAAGCCTTGCTGCTGTGCAATCACTGCCCAGCAAAACACAAAACATTTATGTCTTATCAACACCATTCTAGCTACAACTTAAAGAAGTAGTAGGAGAGCTAATATGGTGAAACTTAACTCCATCCCAGGAAGACCCTATTCAATGCTGTTACCAATCATTGCACGTTCATCCCTACAAGCCCCTCCCAGAGGCATCCCTGAGCAACATCTCTCTCTTCTACACATCTTGGGAGAGCATCTGCACGGGAAAGGATGACACAGGCGCATGGGCTGGGATGCAGCAGAACTTTAATGAGTCAAAAGTGTACAACGAGGTCGCTCTAAGTGTAGGCCCTCGTGCAGGGACCACCAGCGGCACAAAGGAGTCTACAGCCCATGGCTGTGGCAGAGATCCCACCACCTGCCTACGTCCTCCCTGTGCTGGCTTTGTGGGGCTCGCAGCCCGGGGCAGCACAAGAGAACAAGGAAAAATGGAGGGAAAGGAGAGGGAGGAAGAGGGGAAAGGCAGGCATGGGCCGTGCTTTCCTAGGGCGCAGGCTGGCCCAACCCCTATTGCAAGGGGTGCTGGGCGTGCTGAGCCCCTCGGAAAGCAACAAGGCGATGCTCCGTCCCCAGTCCGGCACCATCTTGTGGGTCCCTGGGGGCCTTCCCCAGGGCCATCGCCAGCAGCTTTAGCAGGGGAGGCATGGTCTGCCGCGGTAGCAGCTGCCAATGCCGGAGAGGCCAAAGCCGGAGAGGCCGGAGCCCCCGGAGTTGATGGGCACTCCCGCAGAGCTGAGGATGCTGCCAACGGCAGCGGAGGTGGAGGATCCGACGGCGGTGCTCTGCGGGAAGGAGGTGAGGATGGGGCCGGGCAGGGTCACCACCACGGGGGAGGGCTGGATGACGACGGTGGAGTCCTGGCACTGCTGGACACAGGGCTCATTGCAGCTGTTGGCCAGCGGGGTCGGGCCGCAGGGCCCGCATGGAGGGCATGGCAGGCACGGGTTGTAGCAGGACATGTCTTGTGGCTGGAGGTGCACCTGTGGGAGAGGGCAGGGGACAACAAAGCACGAGGGGTGCGTGAGGAGCAGCCTGTTACCCCACTAGAAGGGAGAAAAGCCACGAGCTGGAGACTAGCGGTAGGGAGGCCCACGGTCTCCACCTTCCCCTCAGCCCAAAAGAGCCCTGCAAAGAGCAACGAAGCCGAGGGAGATGCCTACCTACGCACAGCTCAGGAGACACCTCAGCCAAGCCCCAGCCTCTCTCCATGCCATGCCTTCTGCCCCCTTCCCTCTCCCATGACAAGCAGACCCCAAACCAAGTGTGGGACCAAGGGGCAGGTATGTGCTGAGAAATCCCGCCGGAGGAAGAGAAGAAGGAGGAGAAAGAGCTTCAGGCTCACCTTGTTCCCAAGGAGATGGAAGCAAGAGGAGCGGATGAGAGAGTGAGGAGAAGGGCCCGCTTTTATACTGCTCCTGCACCGCCCCAGGCCCACAGTCACTGCACGCGGGCAGCAATTTTCCAACAGACTCACCTCCAAAGCAAACTATCCTACCTAATGGCACAGGTGGGGTTTTGGTTTCCATCAATGCTGTAATTTCACTTCCTCATATCTGACATGCTTGGTCTGCCATGCAGGCTCCTTTCATGTGCTGGGATGAGAGACCCAGGGATTTCCCAGGCAGGACTGTGTTAGTGGAGGCAGAAGATGCATCATCCCAAGTGGTGGAGGGGTCCCGTGCAGGCAGGGGATGTTGCTTGGGGCAGTGAAGCGCAACTGTTTGCAACTCCTTCTGCAGGCAGAGGCCCATGCGAGTGCACGCGACCAGATGCCATGCACGCAAGGGAGTTAGTTGCCGTCACTACAAGGCTACTGTCAACTCCCTTTGAAAGGCCTGGCAGACAGGGAATGCGTGTGAGGACTGGAAGAGAGAAAATGAGCCTCCTGTCTTCAGGAATGGCATGGAGGAGCCAGGGAACCACAGGCCAGTCAGCCTCACCTTGATCCCTGCAAAGGTGATGGAGCAAATCACCCTGGAAATCATTTTGCAATACGAAAGGACAAGGCGGCAATTGTGAGTGGTCAGCATGGATTTATGGAGGGGAGAGCAGGCTTGACCAGCCTCATGGCCTTCTTTGATGATGTGCCTGGCTCTGGTGGGTGAGGGAAGTGCAGCAAAAGCTGTTAATCTCATGTAACCACGGCTTCTGAGGCTGTCTCCTGTAACAATCCTTACAGACCAACTGACAGAATACGGACTGGGGAAGAGGGCAGTGCAGGGGATTGAAATCTGGCATGGCTGCTGGTCTCCAAGGGTTGTGATGAGTGTCATGATGGCCAGCTGGTGACCACTCTCTCCTAGGGTAGAACAGGTTTTCAGACTGGGGTCAATAGTGTTTAACCACTGTATATAAGACCTGCAGGGTGTGGGGGATTGCACCCGGAAGAAGTCTGCAGAAAAGACACAGTTGCTGGGGCAAGAAGGGGTTGACACAGCAGATAGATGTACTGCTGTTCAGAGGGATGTGGACAGGGTGGAGACATGGGCAGACAGGAACATTATGAGGTTCGGCCAATGGAAATGCACTGGGTGAGGAGGAACCTCATGCATCACTAAAGACTGGCGCTGATGGGCTGTAAAGCAGCTTTGCAGAAGAGGACGTGTGTCCTGATGGTCACCATGAGGCAGCCGGCGCCCTTGCGGCAAGGTGTTGGACAGCACGCTGGGCAGCATGAAGAAGAGGCTTGCAAATGGAATAAAGGACCATAGGACACAAGCAGCAAGAGCAACATCCACCCTTACAAGAGTAGCCAAAGAGTGATGGAGGAAAAGGAGGGCCCACTGCTGACTGGGGCAGCTGATTTCCTGAAGAGCAGACAAAGAACAGGTTGGGGGGAGTCCAAGCCTTCTCTCTCTCAGTCTTCACCTACAAGGTGTCTCTGTTCCCTCTGAAAGAGTTGAGGGATGGAGGAGGAGCCCTCCCAGCAGTGACTGGGCATCAAATCAAGGTGTGCCTGACAACAGTTGACCCGTACAAGCCAGCAGATGTGCTCCAGGGCAGGGCTGCTGTAAAACGAGACCTAGACCTGCTCGGAGACTGGGCCCACAGGAACATCATGGCATTCAGACAGGACAAATGGCGAGTCCTGCACCTGGAAAGGAAGGAGCTGTCACATCAGTACGGACTGGAGACTGAATTGTGCTATGACGTTAAAGCCCTGAAACCTCCTGTGGGTAGTCTGCCTGCAGGGGCAGGGTCAGCCCTGGGGGAAGACTTGGAAGGTGGAAGGGAACGGACGCACAGACCTCATCTTCTTGGCTAAAGAGACCAGGCTGTGGTACGGGGTTCTCCTGAATGCTACGAGGAGGGAAAGAAAGGGTTGCAGAAAACTCCTCCCCACCGGTTGGGACTGGGTGTCGCGCGATATGTCTTTGTCCTGGTTTTGGCTGGGATAGAGTTAATTTTCTTCCTAGTAGCAGGCACAGTGCTGTGTTTTGGATTTAGTAGGAGAAGAATGTTGATAACACGCTGATGCTTTTAGTTGTTGCTGAGTACTGCTTATGCCAGTCAAGGACTTTTCAGCTTCCCATGCTCTGCCAGGTGCACAAGAAGCTGGGAGGGGGCACAGCCAGAATAGTTGATCCAAACTGCCCCAAGGGCTATTCCATACCATATGGCGTCATGCTCAGTATAGAAACTGGGGGGGGGGGTTGGCCGGGGAGCAGCGATCGCTGCTCGGGAACTGTCTGGGTAGTGGTCGGCGGGTGGTGAGCAATTGCATTGCGCATCACTTGCTTTGTATATTATTATTACTATTATTATTATATTGTTATTATTATTATTTTACTTTATTTTATTTCAATTATTAAACTGTTCTTATCTCAACCCAGGAGTGTTTCTCACTCTTACTCCTCCGATTCTCTCCCCCATCCCATCGGGGTAGGGGGAGTGAGCGAGCGGCTGCGTGGTGCTTAGCTCCTGGCTGGGGCTAAACCACGACAGTCTTCTCGTGCCATTAGTGCTTCAGCATGCCTTCTGTCCCGTGCCCCAAAGGCCTCCTCGGCCAGGAGCACAACCCAGCACCATTGCGGAGGCAAGGAAACTTGCCCAGACTCCCCAGCCAGCGAGGGCTGTCAGGACCGTGCAGTGCCACGTGCCTGCGGATGCTCAGGGAGGGGCTGTGCTCAGAAGGGCCCTGGGTACAAGAACAGCTCTCAGACTACATCAGGGAGGTGATGCACTTCCCTGCCCTGCAGACACGGAGGCAGCTGGGACGCGTCGCAGGAGGGCAAGGGAATGCCTTCAGTAGGCAAGCTTCCTGGGACAGACTCTCCCTAGCCGTGGCGAGTCACAGTCTAATTTTGGATTGGCCGTGTGTCAGCCTTTTGGCGTGAGGCCAAGCCAGGAGTGCGTGCGCTCTGCAGGCTTGTGTCCCACGTGGGGCTGAGTTCCCCTCTGGCCAGGGCAGCTCCATCCATAACCCTGGAAAACTGGTCCGAGTACTGGGCTGTACCCTTGTACACAGCTCCAGGCAGCCCCAACGGCCATGGCCCTTGGGATGACCTTCTTGCTGGCACTCCCACAGCTTCAGGAGCTCACAGGATGGTCAGCGTGTTTTGCAAAAGTGTCTCCTGCTGGTCAGGGTTCCAAAGCGTGCGGGCAACGTGCGTGGTGGTGTGAGGAGAATGGGAGGAACAAGGTGCTGTCCCGAGCCCCAACACACTCCCCTGGTAGTGAGGAGGGACCCAACTCCACGGGGCTTGTTGAGCAATCATGGCATTCGTGAGGGCAATGTTGGTGGGACGCTATGTGCACCTTCCTGTAATGGGGGTGGAAAACAACCTCACAGAGTTCCCCAGAAACATACCGCTGCCTGCACAGAGCCCTCCAGCACTCGGAGCACATCTGCCTGTACCGATGTGTTCCTACCTGGGATACATTGGAGCCTTTCATCTCGATACTTGAAAGGAGCGTCTGAGGCCTAAAGGGCATGTCAAAAAATGAGGAAACGTAACGGCAGCATTGACGAAACCCAAATCCCCACCTGTGCCATTAGGTAGGATAGTTTGCTTTGGAGGTGAGTGTGCTGGAAAATTGCTGCCGGCGTGCAGTGACTGCGGGCCTGGGGCGGTGCAGGAGCAGTATAAAAGCGGGCCCTTCTCCTCACTCTCTCATCCGCTCCTCTCGCCTCCATCTCCTTGGGAACAAGGTGAGTCCGAAGCCCTTTCTGCTCTTCCTGCTCGTCCTCCTTCTCCTCATCCTCCTCTAGGATTTCTCAACACAAAACTGTCGTTTTGTCTGAGGCTGGGTCATGGTGCTGCTTGTCATGGGAGAAGGAAAGGGGTGGAAGGTGTGGCATGGAGAGAAGCTGGGGCTTGGCTGAGGTGTGTCCTGAGCTATGGGCTAGGAAGGGATCTTCCTGGGCTCGGTTGCTATTGGCAGGGCTCTCTTGGGCTGAAGGAAAGGACAAGCCCTGGGCCTCCCGACAACACCTCCAGCTCTCAGCTCCAGCTCATGCTTTTTCTCCCTCGTGTTGGAGTGACAGGCTGCTCCTCACGCACCGCTCATGCTTTGCTTCTCCTGCCCTCTCCCCCAGGCGCACCTCCAGCCACAAGACATGTCCTGCTACAACCCGTGCCTGCCCTGCCGGCCCTGCGGCCCGACCCCGCTGGCCAACAGCTGCAATGAGCCCTGTGTCCGGCAGTGCCAGGACTCCACCGTCGTCATCCAGCCCTCCCCCGTGGTGGTGACCCTGCCCGGCCCCATCCTCAGCTCCTTCCCGCAGAGCACCGCCGTCGGATCCTCCACCTCCGCTGCCGTTGGCAGCATCCTCAGCTCTGCGGGAGTGCCCATCAACTCCGGGGGCTCCGGCCTCTCCGGCTTTGGCCTCTCCGGCATTGGCAGCTGCTACCGCGGCAGACCATGCCTCCCCTGCTAAAGCTGCTGGCGATGGCCCTGGGGAAGGCCCCCAGGGACCCACAAGATGGTGCCGGACCAGGGATGGAGCATCAGCTTGCTGCTTTTCCGAGGGGCTCAGCATGCCCAGCACCCCTTGCAATAGGGTGGGGCCAGCCTGCGCCCTAGGAAAGCACGGCCCATGCCTGCCTTTCCCCTCTTCCTCCCTCTCCTTTCCCTCCATTTTTCCTTGTTCTCTTGTGCTGCCCCGGGCTGCGAGCCCCACAAAGCCGGCGTAGGGAGGACCTGCCGGCCCTGCTCCCTCTCTGCGGCAGGCAGATGGACACCAGGCGTGATCTCTGCCACAGCCACGGGGCGCAGGCTTTTATCTGTCCCTGCTGCTCCTTCCACTCATAGTGACCTCATTTCCCTCCTTTGACTCATTAAAGTTCTGCTGCATCCCAGCCTGTGCCTTTGTGTCATCCTTTCCCCTGCAGACGCTCTCCCAGGAGGCTCAGGGGCACAGATGTGGGGATTGTTTTGCAGTAAGTGTTAACACAGACATGCGTGAGTGTCCTTAGTCGTGCACAGGGCAGCCCTCTGCTTTATCAATGTTGTTGCCTATCTGTGGCTGCATAGAATTTTCCAACGTAGTTCAAAGACCATAGCTACTTGAGAGATGCTTTGAGGTCTCCACCAAAGCCTTCTCTACTCCACACTCAGCAAGCACCATGCCCTCAGCCTCTCCTCCCCAACCAAGTGCTCAAGCCCCCGCACCATTCTGGCCCCCCTCTGCTGAGCTTGCTCCACTTGGTCAAGGTCTCTCATAGAATCATAGAATCATTTAGGTGGGAAAAGACCTTTAAGATCGAGTCCAACTGTAAACCCAACACTGCCAAGTCCCACTAAACCATATCCCTAAGCACCACATCTACACGTTTCTTAAATACCTCTAGGGCTGGTGAGTCAGCCACTTCCCTGGGCAGCCTGTTCCAATGCTTGACTACCTTTTCACTGAAGAAATTTTCCCTAATATCCAATCTAAACCTCCCCTGGTGCAATTTAAGGCCGTTTCCTCTCGTCTCATCACCTGCTGCTTGGGAAAAATGATGGGCATGCGCTTTGCTACAACCTCCTTTCAGGTTGTTGTAGGAAGCGATAAGTTCTCCCCTCAGCCTCCTTTTCTCCAGACTAAACAACCCCAGTTCCCTCAGCTGCTCCTCATAAGACCTGTGCTCCAGACCTTTTACCAGCTTCCTTGCCCTTCTCTGGACACGCTCCAGCACCTCAATGTCTTTGTTGGAGTGAGGGGCCCAAAACTGGACACAGTATGCAAGGTGCGGCCTCACCAGTGCTGAGTACAGGAGGACGATCCCTTCCCTAGTTCTGCTGGCCATGCTATTCCTCATACAAGCCAGGATGCTGTTGGCCTTCTTGGCCTCTTTGGGCACGCTGCTGGCTCATATTCAGCTGGCTATTGACCAACTCGCCCAGGTCCTTTTCTGCCGGGCAGCTTTCCAGCCACTCTTCCCCAAGCCTGTAGCGTTGCATGGGGTTATTGTGACCCAAGTGCAGGACGCGGCACTTGGCCTTGTTGAACCTCATACAAGTGGCCTCGGCCCATCGGTCCAGCCTGTCCAGGTCCCTCTGCAGGGCCACCCTACCCTCCAGCAGATCGACACTCCCACCCAACTTGGTGTCATCTGCAAACTTACTGAGGGTGCGCTCGATCCCCTCCTCCAGATCATTGATAAAGATATTAAACAGAACTGGCCCCACTACTGAGCCCTGGCGAACACCACTTGTGACCAGCCACCAACTGGATTTAATTCCATTCACCACAACTCTTTGCGCCCAGCCATCCAGCCAATTTTTTACCCAGCAAAAGGTACACCCATGCTAGCCATGAACAGCCAGTTTCTCCAGGAGAATGCTGTGGGAAAAGGTGTCAAAGGCTTTATTGAAGTCTAGGTAAACAACATCCACAGCCTTTCCCTCATCCTCTAAGCGGGTCATCTCATCATAGAAGGAGATCAGGTTAGTCGAGAGTGGGATTGTTGTTCCCATCAGTCTCCTGTCTACGCTCCTGCAGCGTAGCACAGACCTTGGTGTCCAGGAACAGTGCTGGGAGTCCCACTTCTTTTGCAGGGGTTACTGCGGAAGCAAACTGTCTTGGCCCTGCTTTTGGGCTGCTGCTTGTCAGGGGCTGAGGGATGGCTGGCTGCTGCCCAAGCCAGCAGCCAATCGGGCCTTTGGGCAGACGTGTCATCGTGCCCAGCTGTGTCCTGCAGCAGTTCAGCAGCTCCCCTTCCTTGGCTGCAAGCTTCTCTGCAGCCTTTGCTGCTGGTTGCCACACTGCTTTGGAGAGAACCCGGAGAGTCCCACACCCACTGGCTTTCCTCCTGCCCCAAGTCTCTCCCTGCCTCCATCTCCCCAGGAAACCCTGGCACAGACAGGGAAGGAACAAGGTGAGAAGGACATGCGCTGCCTGTGGATCTGTGTGGTGTGTTGACCCCAGCCGGTACTAAAGCACCCACTGGCCCTTCTCGCTGGGTCTGCTGTCCCAGCGGGATGGGGGCAGAATTGGAAGAGCAAGAGAACGAAATACCCTTGGGTCAAGATCGAGACAGTCTAAGAGGGGAAGGGACAAAAGAGAAAAACACAAGTGGTGCAAAGGCAATCACCCACCACCTAGCACCAGCAGACTGATGCCCAGCCAGTTTCTGAAGAATGGCTGCTTTGGAAAGACTGCCCACAGTTTTACTGCTGAGCATGTTGTTATGTGGGACGGAATAGCTCTTCTGTCAATGCGGGTGAACCATTCAGAGGTCATTTCCTGCTTGATCCTCCTTCCCAGCACAGTGGCAGCCAGGGCAAGAGGAATTGCTGCCCCTCCTCTCCCCTCTCTTCCTCTCCACTCCTGGCCAGGAACCTGTAGGGCTGCTGCCCTCTCAGGGCCTTCCACAGCCCAGGCTCCTCAACCACCATCTGCAGTGGCCACATGCCCCTTCCATAGCATGTGCACCGAGGCCAAGACAGAACGTTTAGGCAGAGGCTCAGCAAAGCCGGGCCTGATGGCCAGGGGCTCTGGTGGAGTCGTGGATGCCCTCCAAACCCCCAAGTGGTAGTTCCCGAAGGGGACCCACTGCACTGTGTCCCACCCTACCCTCCTTTTTGTGAATGCTGAAGGCTCCCCATGTACCCACTCACCCCTAACTTCCCAGGGCACACATTCTCCTCACCCTTGGTGCTACAGTGTCCACAGAAGAGGCAGACAACAATCATTCTTATGTCTGACTGCCAGGTGGTGGGGACATAGTTGTTATCTTCTTGATTACATCCATAGGGATGTGACGACATCCACCCCTGGCCATTTTACTCCCATGAAATGTATCTCCTGTGCAGGTCCGTTGACCTTGCTTTCATTTCATGGCCAATCCACCTTCCAGAGGACTCAGAATTGTTCTTTTGCCCATCTCTAACCCTTCTTCTCCTTTTCTTGCCCCACATGATGGGGCAACTGAGCTGCAACTAAACTGACAGCCTTCTTGCGTGGCCCCTTCTTACCAGCTGTCTTCCTCCTCAGTTCGTGTGCACAGGCTTCCGGCTTAAAGGTGGGCTCACTATCGCATGTCCTCAGTCCTCCCCCGGTCCATGCAGGAAGAACCAGAGAGGGCCACACAGCATGGTCTTGGGGTTCCCTTTCCCACTGACCACAGCAGGAGGGGACTGGCTCCATGGGACACCCTGCACAGCTGAGGTACTGGCCTGTGGTGACAAGGAGGGAGGCAGATGTTCTTCAAAATTTCAGAGACAGGAAGATGCTCTCTCCACAGTTGGTGTATCCAAATCTGGGCAATACGTTGGTGCCAAGCTGTTAGTATATGACACTGCTGCATTTTGGACTAGCTTTTTCACACGGCCCCCTGTACTCAGGGCATTCTCCAGGCCTTTGGAGACCTTTTTGTCATCAAGACCACCGTAGAACGACTTCCAGCACTGCTCGTTCTCTCAGGTGCTGGATGCCTTCCTAAGCAGTAGTCCACTTCTTTGCCAAATCACAAGATCTTCCTTGAATAGCTATCTTGCCCTCACGCTCGACAGGAGACGCCTCCAGAGACTGCAATGCATTGCCTCTTTTCCAATTCTGCTGTCAACTCCCCCACTCCCTAGTGAGGGATCCCAGCTGTTGGGCTTCCTTACCTTCCAGTTCCTGACTGCTGGCACCACTCTCCTAGCATCAGAGTTGCCAGGCAGTAATATGCTCACCTGGCTGGTGCCTGTGATCTTTACACCTGTCTCAAAGATCTCTCAAGGTCAGGGACTGGGTACTTTCTGTCTCTCGAGTGATTTCTCTCACCTCTTCCTCCCGTTTCTTTGCTGAAGGACCAGCTTACCGGATCAGACTCTTCCTACTCCTTACTCCCTTACTAATCGATGAGATGGACCCGTTCACCTCCTTGTCCGCTATTTCTGTTTCACTACTGGGGCGATTACTGTAGGCGGTGTTTGGGTCCCTCTCTCAGCAATGGTGTCCTCACGTGTGGTTTGGGTCTCTGCCTCAGCTACCATGTTCTTAGATGCACTTTGGATGCCTGGCTCAATCACGGCATTCTCAGAGGTGCTTTAGGTCTCTGTCTTAACCACAGTCCTCTGATAGTACTGAATCATGGCTCAATAGGCACAGCTCAAGCTCCCATACCGTGCTAAAAACAGCTGGTTTTCAAGCAGCTGTCACCCAGGGACCGGCCACCTCAGGGCATGTTTCACTGTCGCCGCACCCAAAAGTTGTCTCCTCTTATGCCAGCATGACACCAGATTCCACAAACCCCACATTAAGCCAACTAGATAGCTCCCCCCAGCACAGTAACAGCCTCAGTGCCCAGGGCAAAGCGCATAGCCTTAGTTCTATGAACATATACCCAAGCTCAGCCAAATAAAGACACAAGCAGTGCAGCAAGCAAACTCCCCGACCTGCACTCCCCGGCCTGCCAACTAGCAACAGCTGCAACTACAGCATGCTCAATGCAAAACTGCCATTGTCTCGAGACCCCACGTTGAACGCCAAAATGACTGGGGTGAGTTGACCTTGATTGGGTGCCAGGAGCCCACCAAGACACTCTATCACGCCCCCTCCTCAGGGAGAAAGGGCGGACAAAATAAGGTGAAAAACTCGTGGGTTGAGATAAAGGCAGTTAATGAAGAAAAGCAAGGAAAATGTGAGGAAGCAAAGCAAAGTAGAAAGATTTATTCTCTACTTCCCATCAACAAGCCATGTCCAGCCACTCCTGGGAAAACAGGGCCACAGTATGCTTAGCGGTTGCTTTGGAAGAGAAATGCCTTAACTATGAATGCCCCCCCCCCCCCCCCCCCCCCCCCCCCCGCTTCCCCCCGTTGCCTCCTGGTGTGGTTTCCTCCTGGTGTGGTTTAACCTGGCAGGCAGCTAAACACCACACAGGTGTTTTGCTCACTCCCTGGCTCCCCAGTGGGATGGGGGAGAGACTCAGAAAAAAAGGTAAAATTCATGGCTTGAGACAAAGACAGTTTAATAGGACAGAAAAGGGAGGGAAAGTCATAATAATAATAGTAAACAGTAATAATAAGTGTAAATTGAATAAGCTAGAAGTGATGCACAATGCAATTGCTCTCCACCTGCCAACCGATTGCCCAGACAGTTCCCGAGCAGCGACTACTGCCCCCCAGCCACCCCCCACCCCCCCACCCCCACCCCCCAGTTTATAGACTGAGCATGATGTCGTATGGTATGGATTATCCCTTGGCCACTTTGGGTCAGCTGTCTTGGCTGTGTCCCCTCTCAGCTTCTTGTGCAGCGGGCAGAGCATGGGAAGCTGAAAAAAAGTCCTTGACTAGTGTAAGCAGTACTTAGCAATGACTAAAAACATCAGTGTGCTATCAACATTTTCTCATACTAAATCCAAAACCCAACAACCCTACCAGCTACTAGGAAGAAAATTAACTCTATCCCAGCCAAAACCAGGCTGGGTTAGGGTTAGGGTTAGGCTCCATTCTCTTAGCATCTATTGCTGACCATGATGTCATATGGTATGGATTATAATTTTGGTCAGTTCGGGTGAGCTGTCCTGGCTATGTCCTCATCCCAACCTCTT